>NC_091930.1:30130570-30430570 GCF_041260155.1 Ptychodera flava
CATACATACATACATACATACATACATACATACATACATACATACATACATACATACATACATACATACATACATACATACATACATACATACATACATACATATATGCATACATACATCAAACAAAAATCAACATCAAACAAAATCAACAAACAAACACACAAACAGGCAAGCGAATTCGAAACTAGGTAGCAAAAAGTAATCTGAAACCTTTTCGCCCACATTTCGTACTTCCAGATATGTCTGATGTCGTCATCGAAGACGAAAGCCAAGGAAAGGTAATAGAAGGACACACATATCGTGCAAACTGCTCAACAGATGCAAATCCAACCGCTGTTATTGCCTGGATTACTCCAAAAATGGAAGTTCATGAGTCTGAATTGCTAGAAATTGCGCCAGCAAAGCGAAATGACAGCGGTAACTACACATGCGAAGCAAGCACGGAATTCTGGGATGAATCAGACCACCTGAGAAAGGCGTCTGTGTTTGTAGACGTACAATGTAAGCTTAAAACACGTGTTATAAGTTAGTTGGCTTATATCTTTGTTGCAATTTTGGTGTCCCTGTTACATGCAGGTAGCCTAATTGTCACCGACCAATATCTTTGTTTTTTCCATTTAAGAAGATATGCGCCTCGAAATAAAGTGAAAGACTTATACTTTTGCTCAAACTTTCCTCAACGAACCTTTCAGGTGTTCTCTTGCAAAATCAAGAATAAAAATCGGGGGTCACCGAACAAATTTTTTGTACTAGGGAAATAAATTGCCCTAAATTTACAGATACTTGAAATTCAAAATGGCCGCCATCCCTGTGTTAACTCTATGGAGAAACATAAAATCTTCGATTTTCGAAAAACTAAGACGGCAAAAAGTTTTCTTTCACCAAGAGCTTTAAAATGAACCCCCACAAGCGGTATATCGGAATAAAATTGAAGAAGTTTTAAAGCTCGATTATCTGTCCCCGAGGCGCGTTCTACTTTAAATACGTGACTGTAATTTTGTGAGAGACACTCATGCAGATGTAAAGGGGTCGGTAAATTTTTATTGATGAAGTCTGGTTTATTAATGCCCTCAAAATTTAACAATCTGATTCGCTTTGTAACATGGTTTTATTTTGAAGACTCGCCATCCGTTGAGGTACAACATTCAATAACACTCATAGAAAATGAAAACATAACACTGATCTGTGACGTCATCGATGCCAACCCAGCGGAAGTCAGTTTCACCTGGACTCTCGTCGACGGCACAAGTATAACACGGGGATAGTGGAACTCTCCAATATCGGGAGGTCTTTACACGGGAGCCAAATCTGCAACGCTAGTAACACCTTCTACGACGGAACACGGGGACATGATAGCGGCGTGACACACCTAGACATACAATGTAAGCTTGACCTCTTTGCCCTAAAATCAAATTCTCTTTTCTTTGCATCCTTTTCTCTGATACTTTAAGAAACTCTCATTTGTAAGAAATTCCAGTAATTTCATACACACTGTTTTGCAATTCGAGTTTTACCAGTCTTCAATTGAAATCTGCACAATGAACTGAAAATATTCAGGCTCAGTTCCGCCGTCTAAGTCTTTAGCAAATATGGTAAATTGTACATATTATAAAATGAGCGAAAAACTAAAAATTAAATGTTGACAAGTAATATCATAATATTGAAAACCACGTTTTCATTTCTACGTCATAAACATACCGATCACAAAATTATTATAGCAATTTAACTGAATTGTAAGTGAACAAAGCCAATATCTGTACCGGCTGTATTTTGTCCCCGGAAATATTATAGTAAATTTTGTAACTTACTACACGTTTTTAAATGTTATGCTTTTTTTCTATCTTTTTAATATATTATAGATGATTTATTTGAAACATATTTTTTCAAATGATCAGATTCTCCTGAACTTGCGGATAGCGATTAACGCGTATAGAGGGAGAGACTGCCACCTTTGTATGTACGGTTGACTCCAACCCCGACCCAAGTACGTACTCATGGACCAAGGACGAAGTCCAGGTGTCCGATCAAATGACGTACAATATCGAAGATGTCAGTCGTACCGACGACGGAGAATACGTCTGTACGGCAACGGCCGAATTCCACGATGGAACAACGGGTTCCGGGCAGGGTACAACACAACTCTTTATCCAATGTGAGTTGAATCTTCCGTTACGGTTATCAATTTCAAGATAACACACAGATTAAAACGAAATCAGACAAAGAATGACAATGGCTAGTAGGAACGACAATTATGGTAATGATGATAAGCAGAGAATTTTCGAGAATTACTCGGATTCCATCACTATCGAAATCCCACACACTGTGCATTATCTTTAACCACCCATATAGATGAAAACAAATCTTCAAGATTAGGACAGAGAGAAAAAAATAATTGTTAATCGGAATCTCCGCTTGGAATTTGTTTTGATTTCGGCCAATTCATACTTCTGCATTGTAAATACTTTATTACCCCGCCCTACTCTTCATCGGGTTTTCGCAGGCATGTGGGATTCTGAATGAGACTGTTGTGCAAACACGACTGTATATATAATTCGCTATTGTTGAGAAATATATAGTGTTGAATTCAATAACCAGTATCAATGTATCTTGTCTGAGATATTTCTTGTTAGCCTAAAAGGGGAAAAGACTATTTTGCCTTGTCTGCATCTCGGCAAAAAAGTGCGAACGACCGCGGTTACCTTTGGCCTAAAGAATAAAGATTTTTTTTTCTCTCTGGCCTTATGTGAATGCTATGCTATGAATTTACACTCTAGCCACTCCTGCTATTGTTTCACCAAGTTATCAGCGTTCTTCCTTTATCACAATTTGCAGTCCATTCTCTGCAAGACAAACTATGCCTTGAAGATAAATGCCGTGGCCCAATATCACGA
This sequence comes from Ptychodera flava, assembly GCF_041260155.1. Taxonomy (NCBI): domain Eukaryota; kingdom Metazoa; phylum Hemichordata; class Enteropneusta; family Ptychoderidae; genus Ptychodera; species Ptychodera flava. Next base: position 30,133,462 of record NC_091930.1, read on the forward strand.
GTGTCAATATTGCCTCTGGTTGCCCATTGTTATGGCGTAATAGCGGTTTGCCTTGAAAGATTATGGCTTTTTATTGTCCGACTCATGATCTGCAATCGCAATACAGTGTTTTGATGTATGACATGGTTATGATATTTGATTTATGGTATTATATGATATACACAGTCACTTTATGTTGTTTTTGTTCCCATTGTTTTTTATCAGACGTCGGATAAGTTTTCTTTTAAACCTTCATAATTAATTTTCTAAAACCTGCTTTTCTTTACTATTTATAGTCTCTTCAATGTAAGCATATCTATTTTCCTATTTCCTTATTTTGTCAGTCGCATGGCTTTTTAACTTTACATAATGCGTGTTATTGATATATGTATCTATGGATTCTTCTATGTCCCCATCTCTTGTTGCTGACGAGCTTTTCCCCTTCAACTACTGTTAAGATTCACCTGACGTTGAAGGCGGCGAGGTGTCGTGCAAGGAAGGCGACGCCATTACCTTACACTGCGAAGTCGACGCAAACCCGGAACCCCATACATACACCTGGACAAAGGACGGTCAGCGTCTGTCCGATCAACAAAACCACACCATTCAGGCAACTCATCGCGACCAAGCTGGCGACTACAACTGCACAGCAATCAATCAATTCCACGATGGCTCGGAGGGCAAAGGTCACGCGGTGATCAAACTGGAGGTGCAATGTACGGTCACGCATTTTGGCCACATTCCATAGCCCACGCGCTTGTGTAATTATAGAAACGCGTAACACAAGCATTTCTTGCATTCCCAAAGCTACATCATGTACCAAGCAACTTAACATAATGACATACTTTACGAGTGTTGAATGAACTTACTAATACACATTAAAGTGTGATGTTGAATATTAATACATGCTTGCGAATCGATATTGTTAATTAAATTCATTTGCAATTTGAGCGTGGCGCTGTTTCATACGTCACTGCGCGTTTTTTCCTGCCATTTAATCAATCTTATTTTTTTCATCAGACCCTTACAGGACTATTTGCAGCGAGTTGAAGTGAAGCCAGGCATTCCACCAGACTCATCATCTACACGAACCTTCAATGACCTTCCCATCGCCTTCATTACAAATAATAGTCAATAACAAAATCACTAAATCTCACCATGTATATTAATTTTTTTGCACATACAAACAAATTTCATTATACATTGTCTCATGATGTCGTTTAATTGCTCGTTTTACCCAACCACTGCATGGTAATACTGAGAAAGATCCCTCCTTCTACATATCACGCATATTAAATTTAAACCAAATTTCATTTTCTTGCTGACACACTTTCCCGAATTGTCGATGACAGACATGAAACTGCGAACAGTGTTTATGTATGTTGAGTGATCGCTTCCAATGATAAGAAGTGACCTTATCAATTATAGTCCTTATGTCATGTCTATTTGAGGTGACATGCTTTAAACATTTGATATAGAAAGCTGAATTAGGCAAAGTTAATACTATTTTGTACAAATTTCACATTAAAAAAAACAAGGTATCTTTCCTAAAGTTATCGAATGTTTCTAAGAGTAATTTGAAACTATGAAGCTTCTGCCAACTGTTTGTTCAAACGACAAGACATGATATAACTTTTTTCATTTTTCGATTTGTAGATCTATCGACCATCGACATGGTTGTATCACCGTCCACGCAAGTAAACGAGGGTCAAGACGTTAGTATACGTTGTCGTGCAACCGACGGTAACCCTGACCCTTACCTCATGAGCCTGATCCGTGACCCGACGAAATCTTGGCCGAAGAGGAGGCAAGCGAGCTGCAGTACGACATCAGGGCGATAGACAGGTCGAAAAGTGTACTTACAGATGCCGTGCGAGCACGCGTTTTTACGACGGAAGTGAAGACATTTCGAGGATGAGCAAAATATCGTTGTACAGTGTAAGTGCAATGAGTGTAACAGTCCGCTGGCTGGACTACTTTAGTTACGTCCACCGCCGTTGTAAATATCAAAATCTATATCACCGCCCCTCCCACTTGTTTGATATTAATCTCTGAGCGCAGCAGGAGCTTGCGATGACAATGATACTGTTATGTCCATGTACTTGAATCTACCAGTACCTCTTTTAATATAATTTGTCAACCGAGTACAAGACGGAAGAAATCACTGCGCATAGTTTAAAAGTTCAACTGTAACCATGTTTTGATGGTAAACGCACGTCTTTATCTGTGCCAATATATTACATATAATTCTTTGTTATATCAGAAAGCGACATCCTGTTTTACGCATATCTGCAATTAAAGCCGATTTACGGTCTTTATTTCACGACTTTTTGTGATATCTCCTTCGCGCCGTAATGTACCTTGGGAAGTGAACCGTCATGAAAACAAACTAAAGTAATTGATTCTAGGGGAGGCAGATGGCGGTAGCACCATGGATCCAATATATCTGTCTTTTAATATTAGGCCTTAGACTTACGTTTTGGTAACATATTTCAGCAAATATCAGCAGTGTACCAATGAGCAAACAGTAGTGTGTATGGAAAGCTCAAAGCATAAATTTCGTTGACAGAATTTTGCATTTCGCAATCTTCACTCATGCTGAGTTGGAGCTCTCATTTCACGACTTTCGAGTACGTGGGTAAGTAGTTCAGAGAATTTAAAACACTCTACAAACAATTACTTTATACTAGTAGTGTCACGCTTTGTAAGTTCAACTTTCTCGCTTAATAGACGTGCCAACGATCGCCGAGGAAGATCCAACAACATTCAAGGCGGAACTCAAAGACAGAGTCACCTTGAATTGCACGGCAGACGGCGTTCCCACGCCGACAGTGACATGGTACGACCCAGGGAACAAAGAAATTCCCGGAAACGAGGACAACAGAAAGATAACGACAGTTGAAGATGGCAGCATCGTCACCAGCAGCCTGGCCGTAACCGTCGTTGATGACTCATTTTACGGCAATTATTCATGTGTCGCTTCGAACGTCATAGGGGAAAGCAACAGACACGAACGAATCATTGAGGCACCGTCATCGACAGCCGGTATTTTTTGTCATATTTTATTAAACTCTGTACGCAGAGCGACTAGAATATGTTCTCTTACAGTTGTTGTTTCAAGTAGTCGATATCCTTATTCTTCTTTCAGTTTGCCATCCTATTTGTTTTTTACTCCAAATCCCTTCGTAGAATAACACGCTGACAACCTTGCTGCCGTAATCTATTAGTGGCAATGTAGCCCACTTATCTTTTAATTGAAGTTGTACAACATTTTTGCGCTACAATAAGAGCTTCATTTGGTACATTGTCTGTAAAAATAAAATTACAAACAAAGAAACGGCAAAAACTTAGAGAACCTGGTAATAGGGTCACTGAGTATTTGAAAGTACACTTCATATGATTTTTAATTACACAGACACACAGACACACAGACACACAGACACAGACACAGAAACACACACACACACACACACACACACACACACACACATATATATATATATATATATATATATATATATATATATATATATATATATATATATATATATACATACATGTATATTATGTTTGTATGTATCTATGTATGTATCTATGTACGTATGTGTAACCTCAATATTTTTTTCAAAATTGTTAACTTCAAAAATAATTATTCTCTACATCCGTTTTTTTGATTTTCGCAGAGCCCCTTTCAGGTGTAAATATTGCAGTGCTGGTCGGTGTGATTGTTTTAATTATTGTCATTTTTGTGGTTTTTGCCGTCGTAAGATACTATCGAAAAGAGAAGAAAAGGGACAAATACGAAGGTAAATATTAATGTCAATAGCAAAGAAAAATTACACGTACAAACTAGCAATGGCGCGAGTCTGGAGAAAAGACTTAGGGATAATGTGCATCATCTCGGAAGCTGTTATCCGATTGGTTAGCAGAATTGTACTGTTATAATTGAATAATACAAATAGAGTCCCTAAATTGATGTGAAAAGTGACAATCGACCACTTAGATATAGCCTTCCGAGCACTCTGCGCATCAGCAAAAGGCTCAAACGTCAACCTCTTTTTAGTATAATGGCTTTATTTATCTCACCTACATCTCTTTATCGCAGTCCTAATGGCATTAGGACTGCGATAAAATTACATCACTATATTTGCCTGCTTATCAATCGAGTCAATTCACATTTAGCTTCAAAATCGCATGGTTTCTTTAAAAATCTTGATCTATAGATTTTCTGATTGCTTATCATAATTGTTTTATCATTTATCATTTTATGATTGTTCGTTTTCCTTTTCCTTTTTTTGCATAACGGAAGTTGCATGCAGTAAGTTTAATAAAGTAATGCAGTCCTAGTCTATTTTTTTAACCGAAAATTTCACTTATCATTACCTGCTGGCCCGTTGTACAGATCATATACAGTGATTCTTTATGTTTTTTAAGATTTTTATTGGTAAAAATAGGCATTCGTTACATCGCTTGTCGTCATACATGGTGTTAACGACATCTTTAAACTGCATGCCCCCCTCCCCGAAACATTCATGCTCAGATGACGTCACGGTGATATATCTCAAGCAAACGTGGGCGACGATCTAAAGGGATCTCATTCGATCAACATTATGCAGTGACTCATTTCTAACAAATTTATTTGTTTATAGTTCTTATTTCCAAACAAATGTCCAAGGGTTTTATGAAACCTTGCTTTCATTTCTTGATGTTGACTAGTAAGAAGTGAAGAAACAACAAAAAACAATTCCGCGTATCTTGACGTTGACTTTCATATTGAAGTTGATAAGAATATTAGCACTCAGTTTTTCTATAACAATAACATCGAAACCTCTACGAATGCAACTTTATCGTGAACTAATAATAGATATTTCGACGCCATTTAAGATGTTCAACAAAATTCATTCATTACAGTCCTAAAGACTCCTGTCTCTGATTTAATTCCATATTTTCAAAACCAGATTCGTTGGATAAAATATTCCCAATCGAAAAAAAAATCAGACAGACGCCATATTATCATACTTTTATTGACACGCATCAATGACATTATGGTAGGTTTCGTAAGGTACAACACCGCAACATCTATGGCGAAAACGGTGATGATTATAGATGTACTTTTTGTTTGCGGTTGTTCATTCAGAGTGTGCGATTTTAGCATAGAGGCAGGGGATATGTATGTTCTTATTTAAACGGACTGGTACATAATTAGGCATATCCTCTGATCACTTGGTAAAATGACTCTGAAAAGTGCTTGAATTAGTAAGTGTTCATCTTTAATACCCTGTAAGCTTGTTCGATTTTGTGTATATAATAGAATTAGACTAGCAAAGCAGATAAGAACGAGACCGGAACTGATTTTGTAAAATTGGATCTTCATCTTATTCAAATATCTAAAAAGTGTTACTAGGCACCCCATTGCTGAATTTTGCATTATTAAAAATTACTCATAAAAGCAATTGTATAAATTAACAAGAAAAGCAGATGAGCTTCAATTGCAGACTAAACCGACATTACTTCACTCTCCAATGATCCTAAATTAGTTCAACATTATTATTAAAAACATTTAACGGGTGTCTCGTTTCCATTCTCGCAGTGTGTCTGTGGAAAATGTCATCTAATTGATCTAACACCTTTCCAAATACAGATACATTTCAGATTGCTTTTCTATCTCATGTTTTTTACTTTTTCGGTTTGTTTTCAGCCAGTAAGAAAGAGCAGAGGTAAGCTACCCATCTCATTTTATATTTTCTGTGTATGTGTGTTTACTCTTATCTTATCTTTTCTCACATTTCTTTGTAGTAAATAGCTGATTGTATCTTTGAGTCGCTCGTTTTCATGGCGTTTCTACTTTGACGCCCTGCTATTTCTTAAGAGGTCAATTATTTAGTCAGTATTGATTTACTTATGCCAGTTTTAAAACCCCAGATCCTATATAATATCACCGGTAGTCAGTTTTTGACGACCGATTATTTTTCAAATTTAATAATTGTTATTCTTTACACAGTACCCAAGGCAGATTAGAGCTGGATAAGATAGAAATTGATGGCAATGCCAATGAAGGAATGTCGGTGGTACCAGATGGTTAGTAGCATCCTCTGATTGTCAAGCATATTCCTATTCTAGCACTGTATGTTTTGAACAATGATATCAAGCTGCAATCTTTTTAACGCTACGTTTCCTCTCTCTTGAGTAAAGGCGTTTACTATATATGTTCGGCGACCGTTGAGAATAAAGTTGGACATAATATAGAAATCTTAAATTTTAATGATTCTGATTTAGATACAGTAAAACGTTTGTCTTATCTATTAGAAGCTGATGGATTGGCGACTTTCACGGGAGAGGCCAAAAATAATGAGGTGAGAATGTCAAAAGGTATTCTATATAATATTATACATTTTAAACGTGTTATTTATTCTCCCATACACATGTCGTTTGCCAGTCCATAGTCGTTAGAATTAAAGTTCAAAGACACTGTATAAGTCCGTGTAAACCTGCGCGTATTGAATCACTTATACACATATGGCTGACTTCTAATTGAATATTATGCAAATATTGAAGCAGGATTATCAGTAGCACGTAAAATGTTTGAATATAATTGTCTTGATATAAGTTTATAAGCAGATTTAATGCTGATACAATATACCTCACCAATGAAATACGGCCGAGTGTTCATTTTCCGGCATTTTTCAGGATATGAACGGACTTGGTGACATCAATAATGAGACAGATGTAACCTTCGCAGGACAGGAGTCAACGCCGAACGGCGAAACCGATCATTCGACTGTCGATATCGACGTTAATGGACAATTGTGACTTTGTCTCCATCAGAAGTAACTTTTGACGTGTATTTCGGACGTTTCAAGCTATTTTTCAAACCGCTTCATTTCTAATTCCAAGAATAGAATTTAGCAAAGCTCTACTTGACGAATAGCATTTATAATGGTGTCATGCAATGTAATTGTTGACAAATGAATTTCAACCCGGACAAGGATTAACGTTGTGCATATTGCACACAAGGCGTTTGCTTTGCAATGCCTATACCGTGGATTTCAACATAAGAGAAAGAGAAAAAATGAGGAATGCGCAAGCTTTAAAAATCTGAATAGAGTAAATTATTATCAAGGCCGTATAAGAGTACCCCTACAAAAGAAAGTCGGAAAATCTTCTTGCAAATACTTTTCAAGCATCTTTATGTTCCTTGCTTATCAGACATGACAAAGTGAATGGCACAGATTTTTGTCATTTTAACAGAAATTACTTCGATGCAATGGCGTAATCTATCTGCAGCTGCCAACATACTGAAGGAGACAACGTGATCTTCTTGTCATTTCCACTTACCTGGATTCTTCCCAATATTTTTCCATGGAGAATTGTTATTTTGTGTATCAAATTGATTATTGTATTTATTTCAGAAACTCCTGAGCCCATAGAAAGAAATCACTCGATACCAAACTTTAAAATTCGCAGCCAGCATATATTTTGAAAGTGTTTCTCATTCAAATCACCGTCTTTGAAATACATAAATTGAAACACAAGGAGTATAATGACTGACTACTCTGCAAAAAAATAAGTTTTCTTTCTACTTTCATTAATTTAGTTGACGCTTTATATTATAGTCATATGAATGCATGTAAGTTATAGTTTATGTGCCATGACATCGATTCACGCGATGATAAAACTCTTTGTCATTTCGTACAAAAATATGTTTGCCCAGACAACCGGGCATATGAATCAGATGCAAGAACCATCATGTCTGGTGTTTTCCATAGAAGGGAATACGACTAAAAATGTGTGAAGGTCAGATAAGGCTTTATTAATTGTTCTACATTTTTTCTTACATAAAGCAAGTTAACCCAAGGTCTGTAATCATGCCGCCTTTGTAGATTGTACGGAATGTTATCTTCAATCAGTCGGATCAATCACACAGTGCTAAGTGCAGTTTATTTTACTGTTGAGTTTAATTTTGATAATTGTAACATCTCTGACTCTCGTGCCTCCATGTGCCGGGAATGGAGACACCCCGATGCAAAGCCATTGCAGATTTTTTGATAGTTATCGGTTGAATTGAAAACTTAGGAAAATATAAATTTAATACATTTTTATTTTAAAAAATCAGATGTTATTTTGTGTGTGTGTGTGTGTATGTGTGTGTGTGTGTGTGTGTGAGAGAGAGAGAGAGAGAGAGAGAGAGAGAGAGAGAGAGAGAGAGAGAGAGAGAGAGAGAGAGGGGAGGAGAGGAGAGGAGAGAGAGAGGAGAGAGAGAGAGAGAGAGAGAGAGAGAGAGAGAGAGAGAGAGAGGAGAGAGAGAGAGAGAGAGAGAGAGAGAGAGAGAGAGAGAGAGAGAGAGAGAGGCAGGTAGTAGAAGGCAAGTTGTTGTGTTAGTTTTTTTTGTATTTGCTTGTGTAATAAACAGTGCCAGCATCCCACGAGTCAGTAGTACCGCTTTATAGGGAAATAGTAGGGATTTTCTACTAAATAACATCTCTATAGGAGTTAACATAAAACCATGTATATAAAGTCGGCACCATAAAGGTGGTCAGAGTTCAGTTTGTATGTCAGTAATGGTCTACCTTTCAGATGTGTGTGTGTGACACTTAACGTCTGATGTGTTATCAATTTGATAATGTCCATTTTCGTATTCTCGTTACCAGTTATTTTTTTAAGTATCACATAAAAATCATCACATTCACGTATCCGTCTGTCGATGTATCTCGGTAAAAGAGGCATTTTGTTTTGGAAAAAACAACTCTCTCTCGATGTAACATTGTAGAAGTTAAGCGACATTGTGCAACGACGGTAGACAAAATTGTCCTTCATTGTTACTGGGCGATACACGGCCGCTACCGTTGTGCCTTTAAAAGTCACCGACAAGCAATGTTGACAAAACGCTTCATCTCATATGCGGCTTTCCTCATCAAGACCATTATGTCTGAATTTCATTCAATTTTAAGACACTATTTGAAAGATATGAAGACAAAATGTACGCATACATCACGAAATTAGTCTTACTGTACGATATAAATATCACAAAATACCTACTAAATTTGTTAAAATACATAATGCCAACATATTTACTTACTGTAACCTCTGAAACCTAGCAACGGATTGAGAATTGTCTCTGCGTTTTATCAAGTGCAGGCAAAGTTCGTGGACAATTGCTTATGCTAACACTTGAGAAACAGCCGACAATTGAGTATGAAACCTTACATATGTTCACACATTGGACATGCCGAGTGTACTGGCCCTGAATTTATATTTTGTAATTGATTCGTTTTCCCACCATGATATCGATCAACGGGTATTCCACTTCTGCTCTGCGCGCAACGATTATGCACTCTTCATGGCATGTATCATGTGTCAAAACTGCAGCCACGTCCGTCGATGCAAACACAATATGTGTAAATTGGTTGTTTCACATAAAAACATATCCAGCCAACCACCTGTAAAGCATATTATTTCAAATATGCCCCCTCGAAAAACCAAGTGGTCATATTAAAATTCATGGTTCCCTTACCTATTACAATAATATATGTGTTAATATAAGTCAAAGGTTAGGTGGAACGACTGTGCCAAATCTGCCCATTTGGTTTATGTTGAATATATATTAAGCTACACAAGACATGAAGTGGAAAAATGATTTTGAAGCACATGAAATTTTCATTTTCTGGAGTGCACATTGGGAATATTTAAACGTAATCAGATAGTGCAGGGTAAGAATTTTAATACTAACCCAGGGGAGACTTTTCGTTGATCCCGGAAAATGTTTATCATAACGATTTTATCTTAAACTTGTACCAAACTCGTACCACACAAAGGTTGCTACCTTGCGGCATTAGAACTTACAGGTCATGTAAGGTGGATCTAACTGACATGATGGGTACTTAGGTTCGTGCTTATCATGCACAATTCCAATTAGTCAGTCCAATCTATATCTGTTTCCATTATATACCCATTGACCGCCCTCTATCAGGGACGTGTATTGAACCAGGAAGTAACTTGCAAGAAGAAAACACTAAAATACCATATTATACTTGAACAAGCATCTGGCACCATATTTTTCTCGAATAGATAATAATAAGTAGAATGGCGTGATGTCTCTGAAATGTATCAATTTCCATTCATCAAAACTCTCCGCATCGTAGTGTTGTCAAACCTGGAAAAAACATTCTTTTCGATTTAATAACACCTTGTGTGATGCTGACTAACAAATAGTTTTGGTGGATAAAACTCGTTTTAAAAATTTTCTACTATTTAAAAAAAACATCAACAGAAATGATAAAACCTCGCATCTGTTTGATGAACTATTACAGGAATGATCACACTGGTGATATTTAGGGTAGTGTGTGCTTAAAAAGGGAAGATTTTAGCGGGACCAGTCGAATATAATCATAATGCGCATATTTCTGAGTAGTTTTAAGGTCTTTTACGCAGAGTTGTAGCCTTTGCAATTTTAAATCATCTCATATAGACGTCAGTTAAACCAGATGAGAAGGTGCACCTTGTTAGATTAAAAGCGCATAAGATGTCTAATTATCTCTCAAGTGACTTATTCTCATTATTATTTATCATTAGATATGGCGCGTCCAGTTAATGTTAGTTGGTTCACGGTAATGCGTTATAATTCTGAATTTAAAGCCTGGTCACGTGATGCTACATTTAAGTCATTTAAAATTTTCTTCTAAATGTGAATGTTTGTTTATTGCTGTCCATAATGTGCATTGCTTTCAATCTTCTACATGTTTTAAAATGATCAGGTATACCATTGACATTCGAGCAAGGCTTTGCAATTGATAAATACACAAGAAAATAGAAACTCTATGAATTCGATGCCAAATGGTATGAAGATGGAAATTTAAGGTAGGCAAGCGATAAAATGAGGCGTAATGAATGGGAGAAGGGACGATTATTACAAATGGAATATAGCAAGCTGAATGCACTGCCCTCAGCGTCAAAATGTACGTTTCTATTTTATTTTCTATTCGGTCGGCAAACCATGACCCTATCATAATTTTTGCTTGACCTCGCCTACGCTGACCGTCTGACAAGAGTGTTGAATTATCGCTTTTGCGTGAAAAATGCATGGTATATTTTTTCAAGGACATTTCTGCGAATCAGTATTTCTTTACACAGCTGACATAACATCATAAGGGTTTTACAAACGGAAACGGGCAGGTTCAGAATTGCGTCTTGTAAGTCGTTTGCTAGGCAAGACATGATATATGTGATTTTACTTCTTTACAGAACTTAATGTGATGTGGCAGACCTGTAAAGAGACAGAAACAGTCACATCGGTACTTCAAATCTTAATGCTTTCTGTAATATCTCAAGGCATCAAATTTATCTTCTTTGATTTAAAAATGCCCTAAAATTGATTTAATCATTTCACATATAGAACATTCATACAGCTGTATCTAGCTTATATCACGCACAGGCCTTCTCTATAATACATAAATTAGTAAACAAAAACAAACAAATCTGAAGCAATGATTCGCGAAAGCCAATTAAACTTAAATATTACCGTGTTGGTTGGTCATTATTACGCCATTTTAACGTTACCATTTTGTTTCTCAACATGGGTAGTCGATTATGTAAATTGGACGGCGCCAAAACATTTCAAGAAGCGGTTTTATTCTGGAATAGCGGTATAATGTAATAAAAAAGTACTGCTTGAATATTGTTAAATATCAAAGAAGAGTAATAAAAAATAAATGGGACGCTTCAGCTATTCCAGTGATGTTTTGAAGGCATGTGTATTTTCATTAAGAAATATATTGCCTTTCGTGGCGTGAATATTTTCATGAAGGAATATTGTGTTCTGATGATAACGTGACCAAGTCTCGGGGTAATATATCAAATAATGATCAATATAATGAACCTTCGGCAAAAAGCAAAAACAAAAAAACCCCAAAAACTAAACGCTAAAAATCTGCAGCATGCACATAAAGTACTTGATAATTAATACAATTAATAATATGTTCTCAATAAACCAAGGGCTACAGACTTACTAAAACACCATCAGAGGACTGTTTTAATTTGTTGAATTCTTACAACATTGCATATCTCTCTAAAATCAAGCAACTATCGGTAAACGAAGTACTATTAATTGTAAAATGTTTTTTTACATTTTGCACTGAATTACGCAGACTAAATGCATGCAAAGTGGACTCATGCATTGTACTTGATATAATTAAAATGCCTTAACAGAAGTCAAAATTGCAAATTAATTCAACCATACTATTAAACTTAGGACAAAGAAATAAAAAATACCGCAATTATACGGTGTCGCTCACATTTGATCAAAATTGGTATATACCAGTATGGGTACCAAAGATCAACAAAGATCAACAATAAATGCTGTTTCTATCTGTTCAGTGCAGGAAAATTCTACGTTGATGTTATGACAAGGATTTCTGCACACTTCAACCAGAAAAACAACAAGAAATATTTAAACCAGAAAAACAAGAATGACAAAAGTAATTAAGGTCTGAAATTTTAGGTACTGGAGGTCAACTTTAGCAACATGCATAGCTGAAAGGCAGCTAGCCCCTCTTAGTTTGACCATAGACGCTCTTCCTCCCCTCTACCGACGGTCTTCCCCCCTCTACTGTCTATGGTTTGGAGAGTTCTGTTAATATGTAACAGTTCATAAACAACTCCCCTCTAATGACGGTCTTCCTCCCCTCTACTGTCTATGGTTTGGGCAGTTCTGTTAATATGTAACAGTTCATAAACAACTCCCCTCTACTGAAGGTCTTCCTCCCCTCTACTGTCTATGGTTTGGGCAGTTCTGTTAATATGTAACAGTTCATAAACAATGACAGGAAATGACTCAAGATAAGTGGAGTTTGCCTGTCACTCCTGCACACATGCAGAAATTCCCTTTTTCTTACCTCATTTGCACATTTTTGACACTGATGTGTTAATTTGAACAAATTCACTTCTCAGCCCCTACATCTACCTGTACACCAAATACTGAGACGGTAGCTTTGGCAGTATGGGAGCCTTTGTGTGTGACGGACATACATCCGCACATACCCACAAATATACAGACATGCAAATCAATTCAGCTTATACGATAACCTCAAATTGGTATACCAAATGTGAGTAAAAACATACTTGGCAGTTAAGGTTCCAAGACAAGAAATGTGACCTTTTTACTCTAACAATTCTCTAACAGTTAATAAACTCAAAACCCCTGTAAAGTATACATTTTCTGAAAGCCTACATATATGGGAACATTTTGGTAACCCCAGTGTCACCATTGTTTACATAGCTATCACGTGACAAGATAATTTGCATAACCTTTCAAAAGTCGACTTTCCCTATGTTTTGTCTCAATACTTCAAAATATCTGACTCAAACTTTCTGGAATGCAAGCTGTCACAATGCTCTTTCAAAGTGTGTCTCAGATTTCGTATATCTTGTTTAGTTTTGGAGCACAATTTAAAGAAATCAAATATGGTAAAATTCACTGCTCTGGAAGTTTTTCTGGCATAAAAACTGTTTAAGAAGGTTTAAAAAAATTCTGAGACACACATTTGAAGACCTGTAGGATAGCTTGCACTCACATGAATTTCAGCCACATATCTCAAAGCATTGAAACAAAACATAGGGAAAACCGATTTTTGAAAGGTTATGCAAATTACCTGTCACGTGATAGTTATGTAAACAATGGTGACACTATGGTAACCAAAATGTTCTCCTATATCTAGGCTTTCCGAAAATATACAATTTACTGGGGTTCTGAGCTTATTAAACACTAGAGAATTGTTAGTTTTAAATGGTCAATTTCTGTCTTGGAACCTTAAGTGAGTTACATCATCTCATCTTCTTTATTTTTTTAATTATCGTTTGCATAAATACAAAATATTGAATACTCATTTGTCAATTAATTGCAAATTACATATGAATCATTTATTATTAAATTAATCTATTTAAATGACGACTGTTATCCACACATGGAATAGAAATGTCAATTTTAATTTCAATATACAATGTCCCGTTAATATTTAAACAGAAATAGTGTACCATGTACGATAAGCGGCGGCGAAAGAATAATAAGAATATTTGCCCAAACTTAAGCGAATATGATGTCAATGAGACATCCATATATTCCTATTATGATCAAGTGAAATTGATGAATATATAAGAAGAAGTTCAGCCTCAGACTGGACAAAATGTTTTTCACCATGTTTACGTATGTAGCGTATATCTTATGGAACATTCCAATAAGTTGATATGTATAGCGTATATCTGGCACAAGCCCACTAATTCACTTCCGGGTTCATAGTTCGGAAGAAAATTGGTGCAGACCTTGAAGTTTTGATATCTGCATGGATGCTTGTTTAGTTTGAACTTTAACGTCAAGATTTTTGTAAAGATATTTTCTGCCTGAATCAAATGCAGACTGTTGTGAATAATGGCTGAAGCATTTGGTGGTAATATGAGTAGTTCTTGGACCAATAGTCATCATAACAATAAGCCTGAATTTTGTCAAAAACACCATTGAGGGCGCTATTTTCATAGCTGTCTCGAAATTTCCATGGACTTGCCCACAAGAAAAATTAATCAGTAGTCAAGCTGACATTGACCTAACACCTGTTAAGAGGATTCGTGCCGCTAAATGTTTTAAAATAGGAAAGTCGAACTCAACGCTACTGTGGTGGCTTATGGGAAATTAATTAGTGGTCTTGTGCCATCTATGCAGATCATGAGTATACGTAATGCAGATCTTTGCACACCAAGTGTACACTGTAGTTTTTCATTTTATTAGTACACCTACGTGTATACGTAATGCATTTGATACATGTACAGAATCAGTATATGTGTGTATTGTGTATATCGAGCATTTTGCCAAATATCAGAAGCATTAATCTTTAGGCAATACTTCGGAATTACCAGGCGTGAAGGTTGAATTTCATTGACGAAATGGTAAGAAATTAATTGTCAAATAAATAATTCAATGTTGCTAATTTGGACATAGTGAGATTCACATTTTGTACAATTATTCCAAAGAACCTCTCGGTGAAAGTCAATAATAAAATGACTATTTTCCCGGTCTGAGATAGATGAATCTCTATATAACTTTTTTGCATATACATTATGATTTAATTAAATATACTTGAAATTACCTGTACTGACCTGTAAGCCAAAATCAAAGCAAATTTTGATATAATATTGATAACATGGGAATAAAGTAGATAAAATCGTAGGTATTACAAGTTTGCATAAAACATGTGACAGTCATTCTACCATGGGTAAAACAGCGTCTTTTCCTTGCCACTCAGGTACGTAAAATAGTTCCTAAGTATATAAATCAAAATTACAAAGCGTTAAATGTTGTTTGTCTTGGAATAATCTAAAATAAAATTTTGTTTGAAAGGTGTGTCACGTTTAGTTGTGGACATAAACCTATGCCTGAAAGAATAATATGTAAGATATTTAAAGTGAATTTTTCTCAACCTAGATACCCCTCGGTAAATCTTTGCAATTAATTGAAATATGACAAAACTTGCACAAAAAAGCAAAATTATTACTTCTAATTGAAAATTTTCCCAAAATGTGTAACCGGCTGTTCTGTATAACATTATATCAAAATACTTTAGAAATCGTAGTATCACGTACCTACAAATTATTTGGTTCCATGTTACCGTGACTAATAAATGATTTAAAATATTGTGATCACTGAACTATGCCTGAGTTAATTTCGGTAAGCCAATTCAATATATTAAAATCAAATTTTAATTTAAATTTTGCCATAAAACGAAAAAATATGTGGGTTTTAAATTCCTCTTGCAATTAAAAAATATTAAACAAAGAGGTATACAACTACTGTCAGAGTACCAAGACAAAGTGTGGTCGAGGAAGGTGCCTGTTTTCATTAACTTTCCTATGGATTCGACGAAGAGTACATTATCGATGCGTACTGAGTCTTCTCTGTCTCAGAAGGTTGGTTCTGTTGCTGCTGACCAGGGCCACCACTGGCAGTTAGATCAAAATCCGCATACGATATATTTTTCTAAGGGTCATACTCCTCCTAAACAAGTAGACAAACAAACAGACAAACAGACAAACAAACAAACAAACAAACAAATAAGGTCATATTCTGGTATGGTAATTACAAGGTAGACGAGGAAATTAGAACACTGTTGATCAAGCTCTAAAAAAGAATATTAAATTACATCATACTCATGACACGTCTGACATTATTGCATGACAAATTAATGTTTTATAATGACGCATATGTAGAATATTTACATTGTCGACTCGGCGTTTAGTTACACTCTATTTTAGGAAAGCGTTCATTTTAATTGGGTGGAAAGTGTTAATACTTCCACATCGAACATACAATAATTACTCATAATCTATATTTCTTGTGTTTTGTTTTATTTTTGATAATTTCTGCATTGGCATTTTGTGTATTGCTGCTACGGATTCATTGTCTGAAATAAACTTATTTACATGTAATCATCATCATCATCATCGTCGTCGTCGTCGTCGCCAATAAGTCAATTCTTACGAAAGTACACATGTCATTTTGCTTTGCTGGTGAATCCCTAAACATGTCTTACCTTTGAACTACAGCACTGTTTCTTGATCTATCTTATTCGCTTCGCCACCTGACCGAGTACCATTAAGTAACTTTCCTGCATGAGAGGTTTTCTTTTCTTTAAGTTTTGGCTGATGGGCTCCTTCTTCCTTGTCTCCATGGTCACCATCGGAACTCACTGAAGAGCGAGTTCCATTCGATGACACTTTCTCTCCTGGGTTCATATTCTCTGTTGAAATAGCTGCAGTGGATTCAGCAGTGTAGAGCATGGATTTGTGTTACCACATTAACCCTTTTTATGTAAACTTTTCACGGCACAGATATATACTCTATTGAAAAATTACTTTAAGCCTTCTTAAAAAAGGAAATGAATGCATCTTACCATCACACATTAGTGTTTCTACTGATCCATCGTCTCGTTCCTGTTTGTCGTTTTTCACAATTTGGACGATCTTCATCATCTACCGATGTCGAGGTGAAATAAACTATTAGACAACTGTTTGGGAAAACGTCGTGTCGAAAGGTGATCGAAATCCATACATGTTTTATATTCCATTGCATTCTTCTTTTATGTATTCTACATGCAAACTTAACGGGTTCCTATTTTTGTCAATATTCAAAGATCATTGAAAGATCTCTGCTTTCAGATTGTAAACTTTATATACAATTTCTAATAAAAAGTTAACGTAAGTAAGTTTTTACAAAATCACCAATTTATTTTTTAATAGTTTACTAAAATAGAGTTTATACTGAAGAACGGTGTTCGGCTCGAGTGTCTCGATCGCGGAGTACGGAAGCTCAATAACAAGGTGCAATTCAGGAAAATGTGATGCGGAGTATGCATTGGCGATACGAAAGCTTGAACCTTCAAATGTACGGAAAAAATCATGTGCACTATCGTCGCTATTGAATTATAAAACGACATTTCTTTTGAGATGTTTAAACTCCGGAGAAGTATCGTCGCTGCTGTTAGAAACTTGACGAATGCCCGTCGCTCGGCTTGACTCGTTTACTGCACGTACATGCCTCGGAAGGGACGATCGTGATGATGAACTTGCAACCTGTAAATCTGCTTTAGAAAACATTCAAAAGTTGTTGCAGCGGCCACGCTACTCTGTATTATTGTTTGTGGACTTTGAGGGACGCTATTTTGACGATCAGCTAGATGACACAAAATGTCGGCAACAAAGCAGAGTCACGTAAATGACATTGTGAAGAAATTGAACGATTCATCACCAATAGACGCAAAAAAATCCAAAATTCATAAAAAATTGTAGTATGGATGGATTCATTGATATCGTTTACCAATAGTTTGACGAAAAATTATAGATAACAGGGTCAATGTATGCGATGATGCACTTCATTTAAACCATTTCGCCACAGCATTTCTAAGTATCCATATGCCAATATGAAAAGGGTTATTTGATCACAATCACTGTATTATTGTGCAAATCGATTAGCAAGATGATTTCTTATTTTGTTAGTTACCATGTTTTAAAATCCACTGTTAATAATCTTGAAACCACAATGTTTGCTATTTTAAAGTCTTAATTGCTCTTTTATTAAAATACATTAGCAGGGGGATCAGGTTTGGCTACCATGGTGAAAAGAATATTACGGTTCAATCAAGTCACGTTGCAAGCACATGCTCCTTGGCCTGATCTTCTGAGTTCAATGTAGTGTAATAAAGAATGAACGGAAATAATCAAATATGATATAACTAACTTGGTGCCATTACATCCTGCAGACAGTTTGTTTATACATATACTTATTTGTTAAAAACTGCAAAATCATTACAAATGATGAAAATCATGCAAGATAGATACTTTTGTCCTGTAAACTGGTTAAATACTCAGAGTTAATTTTTTTAGCTTCGTGTACATGTCAGGTTCTTCTGGAATCCAGTCTACCACCCTTATCATATCAAACACTGATATAAAACATGCTGATTATGAAGGAGTTTTGGGTTTTTGAAGGTGACAGAACGACTTACAGTCATGCGGACAAGAATGCACATGCATTACCATACATTACTGCAGTTCAGTAGCATTACCACTCCCTGGCTGGTTGTTGTGGGGAGTGGTGGTTACGATTCAGTCTTTTGAAAAAGTGCACAGTCGTGCGTGATGCAAATTTTGCTGGGAAAAGTGAGCATTTTTCTTGCACTTATCAAGAAAAACAATAAAAAACATGTTTGTTTACAGCAAGTAAAGAGTGGAAAAATATTGTTGGAGAGTCAATTTGATTAGGGAGCTCAAGTTTGCATACTAAACAAAGTGTTGACCGAGGACACATGCTTTTGTTGATATCCCGATGTTAGAATGTGACGTCATAGGTCAACGGTTTAATATCCATGATTGCGGATATTTCCACAGCAGCAGCTCGATAAAACTCCCAAAAGCGACTAAACAGAGAGGAAAATGCACATCTACGTAGCCATCCTTCTATACCTAGGCGATCGATGCACCCCGACTCCGGATTATGTTTTGTTGTTGTTTTTCTGGATACTTGCAAGAAAAATGCTCCCCCTGCAAAATTTTCAACGTGCACGACTTTGCACTCTTTCAAAATATTTAACCGTAGCCCCCATTCAAAACAACTAACAAGGGAGTGGTAGGGCTATGGAACATAGCAGCAATACCATACAATGAGGGTATGATTTACTCCACAGAAAGATACTTGTTCACATTTCCCATCAATATACAATACATAGAGCACAACATCAGCTAATATCACCACATATTTTAACTTCGGTAGTCTGCCATATGAAGTGGTACAGAACAAGTAAACACACACCTGAGTTGATAAGTAAAAACATATGTTGTTGGTAAGTTGCTGGGCACTGGATCCCATGTGCACCAGACTTCCTTCATGTTGCTGGCCTGAGAGCTAAAATTTGCTATCTTTGGTACAGCTGTAAATATGAGAAAAGATTACTTGAATTTCTTAAAATGCACCATAGGGGACACGTTGTGCTTCATTGGTTCTAATCAACTTGACCTGATGAATTTGAACTTGGCAGGACAAGGAATAAGGAAACCTACTCATCACATTTCAAACTTTATAAAAAAGTAAGTAAATTCCTATAAAACTACTTGCTTTAAAGTTTGCCAAACCTTTTCTTTAAGGAAACTGTTAACCATCTTCTTTCGAAAAAATGAATAAAAGTCTTAGACCGCCTCAAAAATTTCTATGCAAAGGAAACAATTACGGTAATTTAAATTTGTATCTAAATTTTAATCTAAAAAAAACTAAAATTGACTGATATATTTAGTAAAAAATGGCTGACAACTCTGTATAAACTCTTCGAGGGAAAACAACATTTTGTTCATTGGGTAATCTTAATATCTTATTAAAAACTTTAAAAATTGCATTTTGGGTTCATGCAAAAAGACATTTGTATCGATGACATTAAACTATCATTCCAAATGATGTCAGCTGAAAAATCATTTGACCTCAAACTGAGCTGTAATTTTAAACCCGTTTTGACCACGCAATGTTCAACTTATATGGAATGGTCTACAGAAACTTTTTGATAAAGGTATACTGAACATCATTTTGATAAATTAATTTCATGCAATGTTACAAACTTACAAGCAGAATCTATGTCCGGCATCAATCTCATACTGTTGGTCTGTCTCTTTTTCTGTCCAACATTTTTCTACTATTAGCTCTGTTATTGTCGCTGAGCTTCTGTACTTCAAAATAATGATTATACTGCTATACACCGGATCTGTAGCTTGTGGAGTTTCATCACACAGCAAATTACAGTCCAACAACAGTGCAGTAATGCTCAGTACTGTGAATAAGATCTGTCAATCGAGTGCGCTGTCAACACCCTCCTTCAGTTCGAATGGACCTGACCTCATTAGGATGTTTAGAAAGGTCAGTACATCCTGAAAAACTGTATTTTGACTTTGCTTGCAAATATATATATATATATATATATATATATATATATATATATATATATATATATATATATATATATATATATATATATATATATATATATATATATATATATATACATAAAGTCAAGTCTGCAAATATATCTGAGAATGTCAGCTGAACCTGTCTGAGAGCGCTAAAATAATGATTGGGGACTGTAGGTTGATTTTCACTTTCAGATTGTAATAAACTAATGACTACCCACCTACATGTACATTGTATTGTTATATCAACTTCCAACATTCTGGAAATTGTTTTTTATACTGCATCAATAAAACTTTGATTTGACCCATTTTTTCTAATAGTTATGGTTTTTACAATCTTTGTGTTGAAGGCAACATTATTAAGTCAAAGCACTCTATTTTGTCATTTCTCCCTCTTTCTGGCTTCATGTGGCTGTACAGTTGAAGGCTGTCTATCCAAGCTCGCCATTAGCACTTAGACATGAAATATTGGTGTTTGCCATCCATATGACCGGTATTGTGACTTGGCATACACACATTTACACATATATGTATTTACGGTTTTATTTGCAGTCATTATAGTTGTGGGAACTGGATGAAAACACTAACAAAAGGTTATCTTTCATAACCCATACATCCCTTCAAGGAAACTGCCATATCACTTTTCATTACCGCTAAAAAGGAACAAGCAGTCTGTTGAGTGTTATATCCTTTTCCTTATAAATAAAGAAATTGTAACTATATCTAGGCACCCAGACTTACAGTAGCTTCCCTACAAACATGGAAAATATTTAACCAAACATGGATGAAAACTTTCAAAAGTAAATAAATTTTGCGAAGTTGAGCTGCCTTCTCTTATGAAAATTGTCCTCGACCATGACTAGACAGGATATGTGCTATGGTCATGATGTCACTTTGCTCCTTGCATTCAGGTCTTTATAGGAACATTATGTCCCATATACGGTACACAAAGTCATGTACACAAAGACTATGGTGAAAGGACCATACCCACACTTGCCAGCTTGTTTACCTGGCTAGTTTTGGGTCTCACCAAGAAGATGTGTAATCATCAGACATCGTTTTCCCACCTCAACATACACGCATACGTTCATGTACACACAACAGCATGATCAATACATATCTAACTTCCATGTAGCTGAAAGTGGGTACATGCAGTAGTAGGTCAAAATACATGTTGATGTCTGGGTTGTGATAAAAGAGTAATTCTCTTTGTAACTCACTCCCAACTCGAATTTGAATGGTCGATACCGCTCCGTTATCAAGCCTACATGAATATTCTCTAGCATCAGTAAACTGCATAGATTGAAGCACAAGTACTGATGTTTTATCTGATATGGTAAAGTACATTTCTCTAGGTATAGCTTGGTTTTGATTGTACCATGTTATGTCTTCAGCAGTGTACATTTCCCTGTCATTGTGTAATACAGCTGCTAAGATTTTAGGTAAAAGTGAAAAAAAGTGTTTGTTTTCATTTGGCATCTACTAACATGACATCCGCAGAATGTAAATTATCTACTGCTATCTACTGCTAGTATTGTTTTCTGATATGTGAATCAGTATGACCAGGGGGTGGATATACGAGTTGCAAGAAAATGGCAATCACAGTGATAAACAATAAGTCAACAACAAAACGTTTACTTTCTTACAATCATCAGTGTTTTTTAAAGCCTGTACCCCGGTAAACGTTACAGGGGCTCCGTAGTCATTTTATCGGGGTTCCCCTCGGTATATCAATGCAGTCAGATTTGGGGACAGTAGAAATGTTACCATTGTTCAAACATCGTTTACCAATGTTCCCCAACCTTAGCAAAAACACTCATCATAATCAATCATAGAGCTCTTAAAACATTTAAAAACTTGCAGAAGGCCGATCATTATAATGTTGTAATTTCAATATTTGAAAGAGTAATTGAATATTTTAAGGGACATTGAGTGTATAACGTAGTCTTACAGTTCAGTACTTAGTTCATATTTGCAACCAAAACTGAACTTTTGGCCGACGCAAAATAATTGTCCTTTTGGTATTAAACTTGGTCCGCGTCCGCACTTATCCACACTTACTAGTACCAGAAAGGGGCTGACGTAAATTTACCTTCCTTTGTGACGTCTGACCTGTCAAAGTTCGCAATAGCGCATTTGAACAATGGTACGCTGTTTCTACTGGTCATCATTTTCCTGCGTTTTTACGCACACGAAGAGCAAATATGAACACCACTTGCCCTTTTAATCACCGGAAAGATCTTCACTATTTATTGGATGAGCATATGGTATATATAAGACTGCAGTGGAGAAATAACCTGTGCGCGGCATCTTTGACACGCTTCTCTATTCTAATTACATGCACTGTGGAATCGAATGACATGGTCTCGTTTGCAGAACAAAAGATGATGGGAAGTTTTGCGTACATGGAACGATACATGTAAAAACTGGATTGAAAACTTTCGATAGGTGTAAACTTTAGTTTCAGACGTCTTTTGTTTTGTGCGAATAAGGTGACTAGTTCAACTTCAATCCATGGCTTAGGCCTGGTCAACTGGGACCAGGGCCGACGCAACGTGTCCACACACGTGGATTTCGTCGGCCCAAAGTTTGCGTCGGACCTGAACCCCCCTTCTAGCCGAACCAAACTGCTTCGGCCATAGGCTGACACAGCGTGTCCACATGGTTATTTTACGTTGGCCCGGGCCCAGCACCGGTGCTACACCGACGCAAAGTGGTCAATCTGAACAAGACTCAGGAAAGAATGTTCTGGATTAGGATAATATCTTATGTCCTTGCTTGTGAAACTTCTAGAAATAGTTATTATATAATACAGCTGCTAAGAATTATACATCCTTCATTGATGCATATTTATAATGTACTTACCATTCAATGTTTGATAGTAAGTCAATGACAGTCCACCCACCATTGTCAACAGAAAGACTTGCATGACAAATTGACCGTACTTCATTGTATCAGGAAATCACCACTGTTCACCACAAAATTGAAGATAAAATTAGTTTAGTATTAAATCCTTGCTTGAATGCCTGCCAAATATGAACCGGTCACTGCAGCTGAATCAGATAACTACAGGAGAGAAAAAAAATACTCAGTTTAGTTCTTTACTGAAGTAGACAAGTTGTGTTTACATGAAAAAATGATAATATGGCAAATAGCCATGCTTCACGTTACGATGCAACAGCACTGATGGTTTGGCAGTTTGATTTAAAAAATATCTCAAATAGACAGCACACACATATTCTAATTGTGAACTTACAGAAGCATAACTGTAGGTTCATGGGTTGAGGAAAACACTTTCTCCCGGACAAAAACATTTATTCTTCAGCAGAATCAAAGTTCATGCCAAATTAATCCTCTTTCTACCAGGCTACATAGGCAAACCATAGAAATAAATATAAATTGGGAGAAAGAGGATTAGGAAATGAAACCTTGATTGATGTTAGCCTTTGGATGGCACTTTAATGATTTCATGCAACTCCATTGTCACAGTCTGGGTCAGATACCTACATATTGTACACGTAGTACCCTGGTTTGGTCTAAACCCATTGTTAACAAAGCTGAAAGTGGACCTGTCCAAAGGGAAATGTATTTGCGCTTGTCAGAAGACAACTATCACAAGTTTTACTGTTGTTTTGGTGACACCCTAATTCAACAACTGATCAAATGAATATATAAATACGGTTGCTTGTGTGTGTAAACTTTGCTTGACAAAGTTTAATGCAATATTGAATTACTCTGAAAAACCTGATTTTGCACTGACGCCGATATAGGCATGGGACTTTGTGCATCTTTTTGATATGAGCTCAGCTCAGCTCAGCTCAGCTCAGCTTTGCTCATTATAAAAGTGTCCTGCCTTCAGAAACAGAAACACAGCAATCAAGCGCCACGCACTTGCAAAGGAAGCTATCATTATTTATTGCCCTGGGAGTATCACCGAAACAAATTACAAAGCTACAAAGGCAATCACCCACAATTCTCAAAGTAGAAGGTAGACCACTCAAATATAATATTTTGTGTCGCGCAAAACTTTGGTGAATTCAAACCGCTGCTTCACTTAATCCACAACACATGTTATTCGTTTTTAGGGATCTGCTGTAAAAGTTCACACCAAACTGAATGTTCATCATGTCTAAGGACTAGCAGCATATTGCCAGAGTCCTGGAGAAACAGCAAATTTTCACATCTGTTTCCAGTTAACCTCAGAGTGTACAGATCAGGTCTGCATCACAATTTAACCCTTTGAGCACTGTAATTTTTCCCGCTAAAATTTTAGTACAGCATTTTACCAATTTTTACTATTTTTTGTCCTTTTGTATAATTATTGACATCACATTTCATTTGCTTCAATTTTTTTCTCAAAAATGTGGCAAAAATCTGTGAAAAATTGAATGAAGTTTATTTTAAAAAGGGGACAAAAATAGACTTTGGCGCTTAAAGGGTTAAAATGCCATGCTTCGGCAATTATGTGTTGTATCTGAGGCCCAATCAAAGTCTGTTCACAATTCATAAATACAGGTATAAATATAACTTTTAGTCAGCCCTGATGTAGCTGCTTGTTCGTTTGTCGACACCGGATCGGAGTTGACCCTCCTCTCTCCTGATGTCTACAACTCGATACCAGCTGCACAGAAACCTGCCCTGTTGCCACCTACAATCAGGGCGTTGCAGGCTGATGGGAAAACATCTTTACCTGTGCATGGAGAGGCCGACTTCCAGATCAAAGTTGGGCCGAATAAAACAACAATTAGAGTTGTTTTGGCGAATATCAGTGAGGCAGTAATACTTGGCAATGACTACATCCTTGTTTAGATCAGAACACATAGTCTAATTATGGGAATGTACCCCTCCTTGACCGTACTGGTAGACACCTGTGCGCTCGAGTTGTGGTGGCAGAGACAATGGCTGCTAAAGCTGGACAGGAGATGGTCATACCTGGACATCTGTCCCAACCTATCGGCGTGAACCCCATGGCCTTGGTTGAACGGACCAAGCGCAACCCACTGTCAGTCGATGGTGTCCTGGCAGGACGCGTACTGGTTGATGTCACCAATAACACTGTTCCTGTCCGTGTTGTAAATGTAGGCGAGACACCGAATATGATGATGCTGGGCAGACAGGTAGATTTACCTGTGGACTTGATGGTCGAAATGTTGAGAAACGTGATACAAAGATAGCTACTTCTTAATTCCTTGACAATGAAGACAGATTGTAATCTCTTCAGTTCCTTCCAATATCCTGTGTTTACACATAGTTTTAATTCTTTCTGACGTGTGACTCATCTGTAACCAATCAAAGTCAAAGACGCTTCTTACTTTCCCGCCGAAACCGGCTATATCACAGCCTGAATTAGCCACTTTACTTTAGTATATGTTTACGCACAGTATGTGTATGCGTATACTCAGAGCGCATCACTCACCACTGGATCTGGTCGTCACTTATCCACCCACAGATACATTATATTATTGTAGCAGTAGATCATCGTAGCTGTAGTGATAAAGTTTGAAGAAATACAGTCGACACATCTGTCTCCATCACTTGAACTCAAAAGATCCTGCTTATCACAGATCGTACGCTGTGGTCGGACAATCAATGCGTTAGACATTGGACAACACGAAGAGACAAGAAATTTCCGGTATTCGCGCCGTTCACATCGAACTGGTACCTGATCTATCCACGGGATCATTTCTACTCGCCTTCCGACGATTCGCAGCAAGACGCTCGCTACCCTCGAAGATGATTTCGGACAACGCCTCTACTTATTTATCCGCCGCGGATGAAATACGGAAATCATTCTACGCGCCAGATGTGAAACGCTATTTAGCTAATCGACGCGTACAATGGTCTTTCGTACCTAAACGCGCCCCTTGGTTCGGAGGTGACTGATTAAGAAAGTATGGCAAAGAAGAAGAAACGGCGTTAAAGGATCGTAGTGTTATAAAGGCTCCTCAACTCTGGAGTAGAGACTGCACTGACATTCAGATTACAACTGTGTCTCGCCATGGCCGATCAGTTCTGTACACAAAATAGGGAAACGCAAAATACACTTTCAAATATACAAAACACACTAAACGCAAACAATTAAGATATGAATAATGTGTGGAGTTGCTTTCCTTATTACATAGATAAATATTTATGGGCTAATTCTTCAATTGCGATGACAAAATAGATTTATTACATTTATGGTTGACAAGTATTACATTTATGGGTGTGTTTTTATTACATTCATGGTTACCATTTCTTACAATTGTGGTTGGTGTTTTATTACATTTATGGTTGATTTTTATTACATTTATAGGTGATATTACATTAATGGATGCACTTTATTACAATTATGGTTGATGTTACATTTATTGAGATTATTACATTTATGGAGGTTACATCCCTAATTGACCTTTACCAGGCAGAGGACACAGATGTAAACATCGACTTTGACTTTGACCATACTGAGAAAGAAATTCATCAGTATGAAACAAGGAGAAACAGGAAGGCGCCTGACTGCTATTGCGACTTAGTCGGGTCGGAAGGTAGGGTTCCCATGCACCCCATGGATGTATTTTTTTAACCTACATTTTTGTAATCCTAAGGGTCTATATTTAATGAATTTTGATGTTCCCAAAATCAAATAGTGTCCCATGGGGTTCATTTGGTGCCATCTTGGCCGCCATTTTGGCCGCCATCTTGGATTTCAACAATGGGGTAGGGGTCACGTATTTACCGCTCGACGGAAACAGAAACAATAAAATACTAGACACGTTACATTATTAGAAAGCCAAGATCATGGCCTTTTTTATTGATATATAACTTAATGGGGATAAATTAATATTCGAACGTCGATTAGACTTTATATCGGCCATTGACCGTAAATCGTAAAAGTTGCTAAATTTCACACCCGATAATTAAGTTCCCGTTACTCCAAACAATTTTTCATAAGGTGTGTTTATATATTTTTTGGAAGAACTCAATGCAATAAACAAGAAAAACAACATTAAAAGTATTTGTCTTGAGATTTAGAGGGTGCATAAGCTTGTTTTCTTATTACTCGGTATGCCATATATCCGTGTGCAACATAAGGGGTAGGGGTAATGTTTCCCTTTACGTTTCGAATCATGAATGATGAAACCATGAAAATGTTACATTTTATGAAATTGCTGCATCAGACCTTTCTAAAAATATATAGATTTATGGGGAAAAGTTGCATGTGTAAAAGTTACAAAGCTTAAACCTTTTAGTTTGTGTCGATTTTGAAAGATTTTTTAAGAACGAAATTACAACATATGGGGTAGGGGTAATGTTTCCCTTTCTGCCTCGAGCCGTGAATAATGAAACCATATAAATGTTATACCGATTAAAAGCTGCTCTGACAATGGTCTTTCCACACATGTATAGTTTTATTGGGAAAAAATTGCATATTTTAAAGTTTCAAAGCTTAAATCTTTCATTTTGTGTCAATTTTAAGTGATTTTTTTAAACAAAATTATGTAAGAAATAGGCTTAGGCTTCCCTGTGTAACATACAAATGAGTTAAGTGGGGATTTATTGGAGTAGATTACAGTAATCGAAGAGCATGGTTGACACTATGGAAAGACTTATCTCGGACTGCGGGGACCTAACTATGAAAGAATAGCACAGAATACTTGCCCAATGTATGAACTGTTCATGTATAGTACATGCAGTACTGTACAACATGGAATGTAAAACATACAAATCAAAGAAGTGGCAAATTTTCTCAATTTTTCAGAAAATTTATATTTCATCATTACTATCAGGATTAGGATTTTCCCAATCTATAAATAAGCTATTACTTCATTACACCTTGATTCAGCATGACTAATATTTTGCATCTGCCACGCAAGCAGCCATGCCCATCTCTGGGATCGCGAACATTGCCTTTAACGAAGCTTTTGGACCCTTTTTGTGAATTGTGTAAGAATGTCCTCTCTGTGGAGTATAATGTGTGAAGCCGTTGTCTAGCTCGCTTGACTCTGATAATTATGTTGACTTCTTTTTTTCTCAGCTGCTGGTGGCTAATCTAGTCTCCCTGATTCGATCATGCTGGTGGGAATGGTATCTTCAAGCATTACCCTAAAACGTCCGTTTTAGGGTCTTTGCTTCAAAGACGTCAGGGTCTAACATTGGTTAAATGTCATCCATGATAAGAAACTAATGATAGATTCACTCACAAGGCATTTTAAACATTGAGGTGTCAATGGGAATATAAGCCTTTTTAGTCATTTTCTGAGGTTTGTCTCGCCTTCTTATTGCTTGGTGGAGAGAGTGTTTGTTCGCCTTCTGTTTACTATTTAGTGGCGTAATTTGAATTTGGCTTTTCGGGTTTTAGTTCCAGAATTATTTTGCTATTGGATTTTAGTACCCAGTCGAAAATGTAGTTCTCATTGGGAGTATATATTGTTCTGCGTTGTAAAATAATTTCTAAAAATTGGTTATGATCTCTTTTTTCTGGTAAGGAAGGTAAAGTGTTGTCGATCCACCTATCTTAGTATGGAGAAGCTATATTGTGGATTGATGGTGATTGGTTTTGAGCGATAAAAGATTCTCTCGTGTTCCCGTGT
Source organism: Ptychodera flava (assembly GCF_041260155.1). Taxonomy (NCBI): domain Eukaryota; kingdom Metazoa; phylum Hemichordata; class Enteropneusta; family Ptychoderidae; genus Ptychodera; species Ptychodera flava. The sequence goes on from NC_091930.1 coordinate 30,162,492, forward strand.
GGTATTAAAAGTAACACTATTAATAGTGAGCTCTGATTTGCCCAAACGGTCACGTGACTGGGCATATATTTACGATATACTGTAAAGTTGGCCATTCCTATATCCGATGTGTGTTTCTTTCAAATTGTTTTATTTTCATCACAAGTTTCAATATACTGATATAATATAGCGATAAACTACCCCTATAATTTGGGTACACCACTCGAGCTCGGTTTTGACCATTTCACTCCATATACACACGAGTGAAGTTCGTGCGTATATGTTGTTTACCGGTTGAAACCGTGTGGTATCCTTTCCAAGTGGTGCTTTATTGCTTATATATCTCTCGCGATACAATTAAAAAAAAGGGATTGATTGTTGCTGCTGCCATATCAACTTAGCATGACGACTATGACATCCAGTTTAGACTTTGTGGGTTTGAAATATGTAATTTTTGACATACTATAGCTAATTTGAGTTATTGAAATGAGTAAAACGTCTTTTATTTACCACCATTTTACCTTTTGAGTGCTATTTAATGCCCTATAGAGTATTTTTCTATTTTCCTTTTAACAAGTAAATGTCAGTAAAGAATCACAAACGTTTGAGCTTAGGCGTTGTCACTGCATAATTTTTGAGTTTACCCCATTAAGCGATATGTTGTTGGAAAAAACAACTGCGTTAGTGTTTCAAAGATATGATATTTATGTTGCTTCCCTATTCGCTGCGTTGGGTAGGAGAGGAATCATTACCCACACCCTATGCCTGAAATGTATATTATAGAGGGATGTACGGCATACCATATATTAGGAAACAATCGACACACCCCATAAATCTCAAGATACACACTCTTAATGTTTTTTTTACTTCTCTATTTATTAAGTTCTTTCAAATAATATATAAATACCTTGTAAAAATTGTTTGGAGGAACAAGAACTTAATAATTGGGTTTGGAATTAAGCAAATTTTACAATTTACATTTCATGGACGATATAAAATCTAATCGATGTTTGAATAAAAATTTATCCCCATTTAGTTGTATACCAAAGGTGAGAGAATTATCTGAGCTTTATAAGAATGTATTGTTTATGGTACTTTTTTGTTTTTGTTTCCGCTAGTGGTAAATATGTTACCCCTAACCCACTCCTACTTTACTACTGAGGGCGTGACAGCCCTTCACAGACAATTCGTTACACTCTTACACATCATCAGTTAAATGGAAAATAAGCAGATTTTGACAGCTGAGAATACTAGCTAACTGAAAATCATAGTGGGTAAAATGCCTTAGAGGGGATGATTTCGATACCTGGCCAACGGAGTAACTGTTTTGTGCATATTGTTCAAAAACATCACTTAAAATTTACACAAACTGAAAGGCTTAAGCTTTGTAACTTTCAAATATGCAATTTTTCCCAATAAAAACTATACATGTTTGGAAAGGCCTATTTCAGAGCTTTCAAACAGTATAACATTTATATGGTTTCGTTATCATGGTTCAAGGCAGAACGGGAAACATTACCCCTACCCCTTATATTATAATTTTATAACTTCTGTGAGTAGACTTAATTGTCTGATGATAGATAGTGCACTTAAAGTATACCTATGACGGTGTTGTAATGTGTGAAAAAAAAAAAAAAAACAAAAAACAGCTGGCCAGAATTTTGATTCCAGTAGATGTCACCATGGCAATGACAAGGGATTTTTCATCTGATACTTGACTTTCTGCCATCTGAAGTCATTGTTGAACGAGCGTGTAGTCGACAGTTTTTTATTCACGTTGATGTTGCTGAGCTGACAGCATGCCTAAACGTCGGTTCTCATGTAGGCAATGTGGCCTGTGTTTTCATGAGCGGAGGAAAAACGGAGAAGAAAGCGTGAGACGATCAGTAAACGAGGCCGGAGAGAGGCGGGCGCCATACGAAATGCACTGAGTGTGACCAGGGGACTCAGTGGGCAAGTCTGAGAGGCCTGGATGTGCATCGTGGGCGTGCCCATGGCAACAGGCAGCCGAGGCACACGGTGGGTAATGTGGTGAAGAAGGATTTTGAACGGTAGCAAGCAGTCTTACCTAGATAGCAGAGCTGTGAAATCAAAGACGACAGTGATGAGGGACAAAGCTATGGAGGCTGAGATGAAAAATACACTCCAGTGGACAGACCAGTGGTGTAAAAGTCACCCCAGGGAAATCTCAGGCTGAAGTTTAGAGACCTGGGTGTGGGGTGAGTCTGATACAGTGTGCTCCACAACTTGTTGCGGAGAGAGGTCATCTGAGGACAAAGCAGCGTTTGACAGCACACCGGAGACGAGAGTATAAACTGATCACCATGGAGACGAGTGGCCCCGATCCATGTACATGTAATGGCGATACAGAAATGCCTGAGACGGCCTCAGTTGCCAGTAGTAGATTCACTTCCCGAAAGAGAGTCTACTTCAACTGGCTCCGGACCTGCTAGAAAGTGTGACTGGAGTACAAGAAGTAATTGTACAACGCACTTTTATCTGCGTCAACCAAACCATAACTCGAGGGATTCACCGGCTCCTTCTACCAAGTAAAGTATTAGATTTTCAACCCTGGTATTGGAGTAGGTAATCGTCCTTTGACTTTATTTAGAAACTTTTTGCCGCGGACAGTAGTACGTTGAACATTTTGACCTCGCGTGAACTTTCCCGGCTAAGATTGACCCGTCAATTCTGTTAGCCTGGAAGAATCACGATCGTGTATTCCGCGTTAAACATTGTGTTTTCGGACAATTGCTTTGTTTGATTTCATTTTGAAGTTTTGTTGGACCGTATTAGTGGACTTTTAAATGTTTGAGTCTTTCTTTTGTATTACGTTTAACTGTAGTACTTTATGTAGTGAATGCATTTATTACTGAATAGACTGACTTTTAAATTTTAGCGGACTTATCATTGACGTATTGCCCAAGGAAAGAAAGTTCCAACGGGATTTATGGAAGTCAAGAGAGGGGATATTTTGACGTTTCTGGATGTGGAAACGTCTTTGTAATATTTTCTAAATTAGTTAAGTGCCTTTTAATTGTTGTGTTTACGTTTAATTATAGTAGCAAGTAGCGTACTGTCCTTGGTTCATGCACTTAAGAGGTCAGTAGACATATCCGATGACATGACTGGACTGCATTCCAATGCGTCTCTTTGTCTTAGAGTGTGTAGTAATTTATCACTTCTCCTGACAGTTGTTTTGCCAACGTGGCAGTATTAGTATTAAGATGATTTAAGTAGGGATATTAATATGCAGATTAGGCAATCATAATGAGCAAAATATTGTATTTCATTGGCTTAAGGCTTTGTTCGTCTGCAAAAATAGCTTCTGATTGGCTAGATAAGTCATACTTAACCAGTGTTTTGTGTGATTTTGTTAGTTCGCATCGGACGCTACTCCACACACAGGGGAAGGATGCTGCTATGCCCAGCAGTAGTAGCAGAGATCTCTGAGCTCTGGACTTAGAGATTTGTAAGCAGATAGAACGGAGTTCCTGATAGAACGGAGTTGCTGTATGTGATGAGACATCTCAGACGTCTCCACGGCAGGCTTGCAGATATCCTGAGCAGCTGCTGACAGCCTCGAGGGGCTTCAGTATCGATCCAGCGGCCAGTGTGCCGACAGCCAACCCCACTGAGACCACGTCCTGTTAAGCGAGCAGAGGGGTAAGTCCAGTTAAGGACTTGGTTAATGGCTGTATGCTGCTCGTTCTTGTTCCCAGAGTATCACCTTAAACTCTGGTGTTGTTCCTCCAGCCTTGCTAGACTATCTTATCAGAAAGACAGTTCGTTCCAGTACTCCGTGCTGTCGAATAGTTCAAGTTGGCATACTTGGCATTCCAGACATTCATTCCCTGCTGGGTGGAGCTACGTACGATCCTGAATAAAGTAAGCAGAGGGTTTAGAGAGCAGAGAGTTTAGCAGTAAAGCTGTCGCTTTAGATCCAGTAAACTGTTGCTGTAGTTCTGTTGAATGCTGTATTTAACCATTAAAGAATATAAGCCGAATGGCAGAGAGCTGTAATACACGTCTCCCGGTGTTTTATTGGCCTGGGTTGGGCCGTTAACCCCAGCAGAACTTCGCCGGCAGGTACCATTAAGTCAGAAACCCTTACGGGGCCTCTAAATGTTTAGTATTACTCAGGCCGGCTACCAATTAGCCTGTTAAGATATACTCACTGTGTAAAGCCCTGTACGAACCCAACTCACGACACAAAGGCCAGAAAGAGAAAAAAAAAAGTTTCGCATACACGAAGAATGGCTCCTCTACGGTAGAACAGTGTGATCACAGACCAATAGACAGTAGGTAAAAGTTAAATTATCTTGATCAACTACAGCTATTTGCTCCAAGTTAGCATCTAATACCGATCACATACCTCTCAGCTCCTGTTACAGAATTCAACACATTGCACGAAGTTGTGACGCATGTATCTGCGTGGCGACAAACTTTCAATCACACCAAGGTCACATCGACGTATACAATGGCTATTCTTACGAGGGGAGGTATAAAACACAGAATATCCTCATACGATGTACACTCGTAAATTCAGACGTACAGGTCGTGTTTGAGCTCACGTGGCTGTGACGTGTGCTCAAGTTTCCAGAAATTGGTGAATACATGTTAATAAACAGAGCATCCATGGGCAGTTTTGCATGGTCTGCCACATCTAGTAACCGGGACCGCAGCAAGTCTAGTGCCAGAGTAGCTGCAGTACAGTACTCGAGGTTTTGCCTGGGTATGTACCGTCCGACCAAAAGCAAAACCTCGAACTACTGTACTGCAGCTTGTGCTAGAGTTACCTCTGCGTGGCAAGGCTGTGAATTTAATACTACAGTAAGCCTGTTTAGACCACTTGGAACTCATTGTCCTATAATTTCTAGTTGTTCGTTTGCTTGTTCTCGACTAGGGCCTAGGCCTAAATACCCAAAAAGTTGCGAGTTGTCTTCTTAACCACAGGCTCTTGACTCATTGCAGGCGAACCGCTAGCCGTCACTGATGCAATAAAATGCAAACCCTCTCGCACTCTCCCCCTTCGGGTGTTCTAACAGTTTTACTTTAAAGAGACAAACAGAAAAAACCCTCATATTGCACCAGACTGCACACATCGATATTTCAAAATTTTCAATGCGAGCCTCCTGCATGTTCTCTCCTCTGTACTTTCAGAAATTCTACCCATTCAGATATCTTAGTGAAAACCCTGCCATGATACCCATACAAAGTAAACAACACTACAGGGTTGGATACTGGTTATAGCGTGAGCTTTATATCTACATTTTGTTGTGACTTTGAATTTTATTTCACCTTTTTCAACCGTCGTGAGATAACCGATGATAATTTAGTAGGGTACACCAGCAAAGAAAGATCTTTACTATTGCTGTATTTTTGTAAATTTTACAATTACATGTCTTAATAAATAACTTATCTACATTTGGAGGGTCAGTCAAGATTTCTGTGGTCTTGGAGAGGGAATACTCAAATTCATCAGGTTCAAAAGGGGGCCGGAGTTGCTTGAAATTTCAGAGTTTCCGATATAATTCCTCCGACCCCTCAGACCATAAATAATGACGGCTTCCTTGGCTTGTTAAAAAGTTATAGCACGGGCCAAATGAGCGAGCAGTGATACTTCGTTATCTCTCCTTCAGGTAGCACATGGACACGAATCAACTTTGGTTTTTAAAATAAAAACATGAAAATAATGCATAAAAATTGGCAGCTATTTGGGCTTTATTAAGCCCTAATAGTTGAAAGTGTGTAATAAATCTATCTCAAAATATCCTCAGTTTTCCAAGAGCTTGTTTTGAATAACACCCATTCACCCATTAAAGACTGGAAAAAATGTATAACACTGGCATAAGTGTCGAAAGTGGCATGGCTTGATAAAGGATATTATTATTTTGTAAGTACAAGTTAACATCATTTGATCAAACCTCATTAAGCTCACGGCATAGTCCATAACCTTAAAACCATGCACAGTGAGTAAACGTGATAGGATCCTGAATATTCAATGAATTTAATGAAACGACAATTGCAGCAAATTAGCCAAATTTAGATATTGAAGTACCTTATATTTATACTGTATACACTGTCATTCTTATTTTATGAGTGTTGTAAAATCTCTCAAACGCGTTTGTGTTGAACATGTGACAACATCGCAATAAGTAGGTAGCAGGATTTAAAGGTCTCAACAATTTCACGAAGGCAAGGTTACACAGTGACCGTCAAGTGTTAGGTGAATGGAATAGAAAGGCAGAAAACATAAAAGAACTGTTCTATATGGGTTACTGTGGTAAATGTGCTCGTGATTGAAAATTGCGCCTAAAGGGAGTTTCATTATTTTCGAGGGGGAGTTGTAATTTTTTTAAATGTAAGAAATCATGGTGTAAACCTTGACACCATTGAAACATTCATTGTGAAATATGATCCCCTAAATCGCAAATCTCAACCCCGGTCAAAATTATTCTTCTGATTAAATTGATACAATATTATAATGTAGTCATGATGAGCCATCAAGATGTGCCGCTGAGATTAAACAGCGGAACCACGTTGTCATGATCGGTTGAAACTTATTTGATTTGTGTGGATTGTAGGCAATTTATCCCTTCGTCAGGACAGAAGGTCCGTAGTGACAAACAAGCCACTTTTTACTTACTTTCCCTTCTATGCTACAACGTGGGATTTGTGGGATTTGTGGAGTTTGTTGTCTGTTTATCATAAAAAAACAGCACTGATACATATAGAATCCTATTTTATATTGTTCTCAAACTTCATAGAGAGTAAATCATATTCCGTCCCAATTATTTTTAATTTTCGGTTCTATAACGTAGTTCTACGCAAATCATTAGTAAAATATAACCCCTCAAACTATTGTAAAAGGTTCCCCCCCCCAATAAAAAAACATTGTGTAATACTCAACCCCCACCTACCCCATAAAAATGAAGGTTTCCTATGAGTTGGGCGAAAATTCTATCGAAAACGTTTCAGTTCACATTTGGCTTGTGTAATGCAACAAGCTTCGTCACCAGTTCTCCTGAATTCTTCCGGAATTTTCATAACTACATGTAACATCAGAAGCCACAGCTGTTTGTCATTTCTTTGGCGAGGATGCCCATATGCATACGTGATGTGAAGGCCGCTTCTTACCCTGGTCTTCGTAAGTGTCGACGAATTGAAACTTGGGAAATGGGTAATGATGTAGTCCTGTGCGGACTACTGAGCTTTCCCAGAAGAAGACACTTTTGTCAGTGATTTGCGAGTGGGAGAAGGGTACATACGTTGTATCTATACAAGGCTCGTGATGTTAATAGTTTCTGCCTAAAATATATATGCCGCCTATTATGTCTATTCGACGGACAGACAGTCGTTAATTCAGTAACCCTTACACTTTTTACATCGCTTTGTCACTCTTGCGAGCCAGAGCCTTCTTTACGCGCCAGAAGCCACGGTCCCCCATAAACGACCGTGCAGGAGCTAACGCAAAAAAAATTCAAGGCACGAGACTACTATGATGTATGTCAAGTCATATATTATATATACATTCAGCTATTTCTAAGTATAAAAGAGCAGAAAGGAAGCTCAACCCTGATGTAATACCAAAACGACATTCACATTTCACAGTTGCAACATTAATGTAATATATTTATGAGAAAATACCCATCAGGCCTGCAGCAAATAACAGAAAGACGCCTGTAAAGAACAGAAAGACCCCTACTCTCTGAATATCGTCAAAACAAATATGTCAACATACCGGTAGAAAGATGCAGGTAAAAGTCTAACCTTCAGTCATCGCTAATGAGGGACTGCAGTGTCGTCGGCTCGGGGCGAGCGGTTGATAATATTTGCTTACATAAATAAGTGGCTAACCCTCCCCTTTCAAACTTTCGAAAACAAGGTGACCCCTAAAAGCAAAAACAATATATGTATATATATATATATATATATATATATATATTATATATATATATATATATATATATATATATATATATATATATATATGGCTACAATTTTAAATGCAGCTTCCATTTAGAAATTAAACAGGCGTAATCTGTAACATGCTTTGAAAGACACAGTAATCATTTAATAACCATGTCTATTTGAAGACAAAGTCTTGGGCCGTTGCGTAGGCCATGTCGAATTGCCTTGCAAATACTGTTTAAACTTGTTGAAAATTTAAAAAGAGGAGTTCCATAACATTTAATATTGGGGGTTGGTACGGTCGGGAACACTGGAGGGCATGGCGCATATGTAAAAATGGGGCGCTCGAACGCCGCGCTGAATGTGAAAGTTGTTATAAAAATGCGCTTAAAATGAAACGTACTGACTGAAAGTAACTGAATTAACTGTTGGAGAGCAATTTGTAATTTATTTATATAGTAACCTTTTTATGTTTTTCTGCCATTCTTGGTGGGATAACTTTCCGAGGGCATGTCTCTTGGAATCTTTTATTTTCAAATTCTCCTAGATCCCCTCCCCAGGACATCACATGGTCCATCACTAATTGTGCCGAAGAATGGTCAGATAGTGGAAGTGAGGTATCAAGTTGTCAGCACTAGATCACTTTCGATACCCCTGCAGCGTTAAATTTTACGTGTCAGATGACACAAAACTGTGAAACCGTAGCTGTGCTGGGGGTTTCCTGGTGGATTTTGCTGATTTGACTTCAACGACTTTAGCACCGCCACTCACGAAACACAGTACAGCGCAGGTATGGACCCACACCTCGATGAGATTATGGGTGGCCTACATTGGTTCCCTCGGAGGGGGCTGGAGGAAATGGGTATTGCAACAATTTGGCCAATACAGCAGCATTTTCCCCATAGATCACACTACGAAACATTTTAGTGCAGTATCGTCGAAGCAATATTTTCAACAAAAACATTTATTTTAACTTTTCATGAAGTACATTTAGCTTTACTAGCTTTAAGAAAATTTAGCAGTATTGAATTTGTAAACAAGTTGCAAATAAACAGAGTACACGAGTAAGTACACATAAATGCATATACTCACGTTTTTCCCCATTCATGCCATATAATCCTATGCAGCAGATAAATTATCACCTAAGAGCTTATATGACTATTAGCAACAATAAACCGTTGTAGGTGGCGTTCCAGAGACTCCTGAAGACACAGTTTACTGTCTCAGGGTACATCAAAACATTTTTATAGTCTTTTTCCCGGCCTGCTGGACAGACAGTATTTCCTATAAACGGCAAGCAACATTGTTTTACAAAAGTTCTCCAGCCCCTTCCCAGAAATCAAATGGTCCAATCCGTATACAAACTTTGCCCTCCTCCAAAGCATATTGCCAGCCTAACAGGCACTTGGAGTTGCCAAAGCAGGAAGAATTACGTTACTCTTAAACCGAACACTCCATGCCTCTATGGACAGACCCTGTCGCATGCGATCTCGGTGATGGAAAACCGCTTTTTGGAGATTAAGTGCCTTGTTGTGGCACACAGTTAAGAGGGAAGGCAGCATACACACACGCATAATGAATATATGCGTGTGTGTATAGCTTTACTTGTTTGTGTTTATTTATTCAACATTCGATGAAATTGTATGTTTGCTTATTCATTTGTTTATGTTGTCTGTATGTTTGTTAATTATTTACTTATATATGTCATAGTTTTCGTAGTTTGCGTTTTTTTCTTTTTTTTATAATATGCCGTTTATGGTTTCATATAGAATGAATAGCCTACACGCTCTTTACTATTATTCTTCGAGGCCAAACGAGCCAAATTATTACTCGCCAAAGACGCGAGGATTATTTTTAGGTTAATAGTGACCATGCGTTTTATGATTATAAATCACAGGTGTTTCAGACTTTCTTTTAAAGAAATGTACTTTGTCATATTCTCAACTCAGAGGGAACAGGCGTATTATTTTGAAAATGAGGTCATTTTCTATTTCGAAATTGGCCCATGTCATCATCTTCCAAATTGGCGCACAGAATAGTAATATTCACGCTCACAATACATTAGTGCACTGGGACGCGAGGATCAAGCTGACGTTTCGTTGTTTGGACTCTTACAATGCTGACGCCACGAAATACCAGCACAGTATCGACAACATGATCTCGCTATTACACATTTGAAAGAATTACCCAGTAACTAATTTTTCTCAGTGAGGTATTATGCTTACTACCCCCATGTTCTATTGTGTTTCAACCAATCGTAATATTGAGCCGTTGTTATCATTTAAATTTATTCATGACGTGGGTTTGAAACAAAATAATTGTAGCAACCCACGCACGGGCGTGTGATAATTTCTACTTTTGTAATCTTTTCTAATGTCGGTAAATCAAAGTATTGTCTATTATATGCTTTATGGCGTCGGCATCCGACATAGTCAAGATACTGTATAAATGGACACACTAACTCAGAGACTAAGAAGGACCGATATAACCACGGTCACCCTCTTGTGGAGTGACCGAGACAGGACATTCCCTCAGAAACTAGAACTTTGATCGAAACTAGAACTTTGACCGAAACTAGGAACTGGGACTCAGACAGACTCATGTATCAGCGGCTGGGTCGAAAGGCCTAGTCATGGTTCCGTATTCAATAGATAAGTTCCAGTTATACATCAGCACTCGTCGTCAACTCCAGCTTCTTTCCTTCACGTTATGACACGTCACGGATTCTGAGAATTGTCGACGCCCACTTCCTTTCTTATAGGAACTTCACCGGTGTCGGATTCATGGGACGCTAATCTATCAGTATCAATCAACAGATGTTTATAAAAAGACCAAAAGGCCTTGTATGTGTCGTCTCCAGAACTTTTCCGAACACCGCCCATAAAGTCACTGTGATTATCCACAGGAGTAGAGATGAAGTAATCTAAGTGTTATATTATAATGTTGTTATATTGGTAATAAAATTACTGTAAGAAAACAGTATATACTTTTTGTTGGTTGGTTTCCAGTGTTACGCTCCTAAATCACTAGAAGATAATAATGTATGGAGTTTCCACGGCGATGAGGTTCTAATATATAAGAAGATAAAGTATTATGTATGTATTCTCCCCTGTAGACCGTACACCGGCGCTGTGTAGTTGTACCTTATTTTCTTTGCAACTCATTGCATTGGAAGCTCTACAATTACTATAATTGTATTAATTTCTTCTACAATTATTTAGAAGGTTAAGGTAGAAATGAATCAACAAAACGAAAATACTTGTTTTATTAAATTTCGTTACCCAGTAAAAACAACAACAACAACGACAACAAAACAAAAACAACATCAATATCAGAATCTTTGTTATGTATCATTTGTGGACTATAACCAAACAAGCAGAAAAACAAACAAACAAACAAACAAACATTTTTATTGAAAACGTGAACACAAATACAATTCTTTATTTTTTTCTATTTTGTATATGGAAATATCATATGTAACACATAAACGCACTTTACGGTATTAAAGAAACAAACAAGGAACCGGAGTTCCCTGTGGTCCATGGGCGTGCGTTGTGTCAAACGATCAGTGGGAACTTTCACTTGAAAGAATGTCCCCATTTCCTTTTTAGCCGAAACTTATTACGGCAAGTGGTGTTGTCCTATCTTTGCCTTTCACATCCACTCCACACGGACACCACCAAACATGTTGGATTAGACTGACTGTTCAAATTTCCATACAACAGTAAAGCCGATTAATGCAAATGTATGCACCACCATATAAGGAAGGAAGGTCGTCTAAGAGGTTATCACTCAGTGATTCAATAACATGCAATCGACGTAACAGAGAACGACTTCGAAGTTGGCCCAAGCCCTATGATGACAGACAGTTTGTCGACTAACCGGATTGAAGTGAGAATGCTGTAGATAGCTTGATCATGAGGCAAGGCTAGACCAAGTGTACAAGTTTTTTGTAAGTACATGACACATAGTATTACTCTGTTCGTTCGTTCATATGTCTTATCAGGTCAATAATAGACCGGCTTCAGTCGCTTGGCTTTTCTCGGCGGCATTTACCGTACCCGTACCTCACTGCAGAATAGTCTGCCGTGCCAGAGTACTCAGTCTGGTAAACTAGTATTCCAATTTGCTTTCAATTATTACTCTGATCTGTAAGCCCAGACTCGAGACAAGTCTAGTCAAGTATGTTGTTTCTCGCAAATTCAGATTGTTTTCTCGGGAGGTTAATATAGCATGTTTGCTAAACACAAATTAGATAAAAACTGGCATGGTCTTGCGGAAGACATACCGGTTACACGTATCACGGATTACGGTTCGTGTTTACATGAAAACTACCGCACAGTGCGGCCAAGTAGTCTATGGTGCGCCGCGGTGCAACATCTGATTCCGTCTCGTTCGGGGCAACGTACTACCGTGGAAAAAAGAATAGAGTGTGGCTATGGTATAGCACATGTAAGTTCGTTCGACGGATGAGGGCTATCATTGATCGAGAGAGTGGATAACCCTGTGATAAGCCGGGATATAGGTTTAGAGATTGGGCGCACGTTGAACAAAGTTGCTGAGCTTTCTTGGGGCAAATATTTGGAATCCAAGATTAATACCATGCATTATTCAGCAAGCTTATGATGTAAAATATTCTACAGGTGGGTGCATTTTGCTACATGATGAGTAAAATTAAGTGATCACTCTATGCTGGATAGCTTTCATATTGTTACTGCATATCTGAATACTGGGATACAAACAGTTAATAAAGAAGAAAAGAATGCAACTATATAGTATCATTTACACGTACAGTGTACTTTCTTTTTTGTAACGAAGTGCATGTATGTAGCTGGAATAATTGAAAATACCAGTTTGAAGATTTTCTCATGGTACACAGTGACTATAGATGAACATCCAGGTTAACTACTAGAGCTTAACTTGCTTCTTGTAAATCTGTACATTTTCAGCTGAAATGTCAAGCATTTGCTGAGTTAACTGTCAAGATAAGACTGTTTCTGACAATAAGAAACTGTGTTATTATTCAATACTGTTCGGCACTCTGGCAAGCCAGGGCATGATTTAATTTCGCTCCATGGAATGCACGCAAAAGCGCCAAGCTGTTGTCATAGAGGGATGTGTGAGGTTTAGGACGATGCTGTAGAACTGCTGGACCCTACCCTGTACTTTCTTTCAAAGTATTATAAGTAAAGCATTGTAAACATTGCGGGCATAAAATTCTGAAAAGTGAAGAATATGAAGCAGGATGATAGTGAACTTTGATACTTCAACGGAAGCGGATGCTGGGCAATTTCCAACAAACATGTTACATTTAAAGTAAGCGTAGGCGTAGGTCGTGTCACAGTTGGAAGAGCAGATGTGACAATGTTCTAAAGCTCTGCAGCCTAGAAACCGTCGATTGAAGACCATGACCTGGATTAGCAGGATAATGGCATTATATTTTATGTTTGATATTTTACATTGTTGATGTAAATATCACCATTCCTGTACTGAAATAGGGCTGTAATCTTTAGTTCTCTGTGTACAATTAATGACATTCTAATGGTGGAAAATATCAAGTTTCAGACTATTGACAGCAGAGTGTGTACTTCGAAATATAGTATAAGCTGCAACTGTAAAGTTTAAAAATAATGGTACCAAGGGAGGAGGAAACAAATTTAACTTTTCAGAAAGTTTGACATGTGTATGTAATAAACAAGGTCATGAAGTCTTTGAAACCCGATATATCAGTATCGTTTAACTGCCAGGCTGTGAATGATGTGTGTTCACAGTAAATGTATAACACATGTGTACAGTGTACAGTGTCATATGATTTGGCATTGTGAATTTCAACCAATATTTGTGTTACTTTATAAAGTTGCAGGTAGAGAATTGAAACTGAGCTACCAAAATTACTTTGTCAAACCTATGACAAACAAAACCCCCGATTTGTTCAGACTCTGTAACTTACTGATCATGGCGATGCCACGGAAATGTGAAATACCATCATGTTACTGTTGGCTTGTATACCAGAACATTTACTGGTATGTGTTGTCATTTTGAGGTAGTATAAAATACTCTGTGTTAATTACTTTTAGCAAGAGCATAAGTTAGGCTTGCATCATCGTGTTTTTGTGTTTTTAATAGTCCCACACGATCTTCATGGTCTTTATTGTGACATTGAAGTTCACATTTACTTACACTTATACAGGGAGTTTCACGTTTTCTGTTCCTATGAATCATCACCAATGTAATTGTTTGCTCTCTGAGGCTTTTGATAAACTACAATCTGTAGTGGCTAAGATGGTTACCTATATCTGAATTCTAGATTGTAATTGTTTGCAGCAACATAAGCAGTGGGGGATGGGGGGGGGGTTCTGTATGTACCTGATTAGCTGTTTTACGGGACAATCATTTGATTTGGTTTAGAGGGGGTGGGGCTGGAGGAAATTGGTAAGGCAGTAGTTTTTTCCCTGCCTTCCTGGCAGAAATGTTTTTTTTTTAATTTTCTGTCATAACCGGACATTGAGACATTACTGGATCATTTTTTCTTTTTTTTAACTGTGTACATTTGTTTCCAGAAGTCCACCAGCCCCTCCCCAGAAACTGAGTGGTCCTCCCCTTAAACCTTAAGTCGTCCTCTTCCTGTCCTAATTTCTGATTGATTATATGTTCTATACTTTTTTGAAATGGGGAGAACGGAAATTTCCGTATAATTCTGAGAGTGCTTCAAAAGATGTTATGGACTTGAAAGAACATATTTTGAGGACTAAAAAACTAAAGATGTTATGGAGGTAACAATAATTCATTGACATAAGAAACTTTACTAGTTGAATTTTTTCACTACTCAACTTAATAATCATGCAGTCTACCAGTATATTTATTTATTTATCTATTTGGTTGTTGTTGTTGCAGTTGATGTGGAGGATGTGGACATTAATAATGTATCATATCTAGTCAAAATCACAGGAAAAGAAGGACTCGCCCAGAATGCAAGGTGTCCCCATATATGCATGGATTTGTAATTTAAACGAATGCAATAGAAAGGCCAAGGATGTGTACTGCTGGTATTAGGTGAGAGCTGATATAACATGGAGAGTGTATACCTTTCGGTCAGACTTCAAAACTTATGCCTTGATTAACAATTTGGCTTCTTTTCTGATCTAAAATTACTTGTGAGGACTCATGCTGAATCCTACATGTAGTGTTGGCTTTCACTACATTGTATACCCTTGTCTGTGGGAAATAAAAAGCTTTTGCCAGGTATATTTAACTTCAAAGCTGGGGTGATGTATTACCATTACCTTTTAAAACACTGGGGAATATAGAGCAAGGGCTCAGAGACTGAAGCATCCTTTGATTAGATGAGTTGCATTCATTGTGCTTAAAATCTTGAATTTAAGTAAAACAGACTGTGCCAAAATGTAGTCTCAAAAAGTACTTTATCCTCCACTACCCATGCATGTATTCATTAGGTTAAAAAGAGCTGAATGTAGAAGAACCATTCCGTAATTCCATCATGCATGTCTTGCTTATGACTTCCACAGATAGGTCAGGGCACGGTGACCTTGTACTGTTTTATGGGTTTACATGTAACCAATATAGCCTAGGAGAAAGTTTACCCTGCAATTTTATCACTTCCTGTTTTCCATGTCCGGGACAGTTTGTGTTTATTGTTGCATGTGTTGACGGTTATCGTCGTTTTCAATTTCAACTGCCGAAAGCCAATAAATTTGTTCAGCATTTATGAACAATGTTATTCCTTTCCAGCTGGTGCCTCAGCCTCCCGTGTTTTCCTCTTATCCTCGACTTCATTGGAAACTTTCCTTATCTTCAAGCTTTTTAAGGCTTTCCCATTGTCACTCGGAGTCTCTTCCGGCTGTATAGCTTTTCTGTAGATCTTTCATTTTCATGTCAAACACCATTATTATCAATCAAAGCTTTTCAAGTTTGGCGTGTGACATCATTATCGACATCAAGGCCTTCCTCCTGGTGACTTTAATTGCCTTTCTTGTAGCGTGACTTATCTTCCCATTGCACATAATTGACTTCACAGAGTGTAAGTATATTATCTGTATAAATCAATTCAGTTTCATCAATATTAGTCAAATATGGCCACTTGTTTGACTAAAGCATTAAGAAAAAACATTCACCAAAGTTGCAAGCACCAAAACTAAATGAGTGAGAGGAATTTCAATATCCGTTCCATCAATTTTGCAAATATACTTAATTGAATAGAAAGGCTGAATGGTTGATCTGATTTGTTTATTCTGTTAGTCTGGTTCATTTCAAGGATAAATGGTCAATGAGGGATGAGGTTGGTCTGGTAATTTGAGGAGGGCTACACTGGCGAAATTTGCCAATGGAATTTGCAGGAGATTAATATTCTAAATAAAAAGACTTGCCCGACTCAATTTGCCAGTACTTTCAATACTGTTTATACCTGTACCACTACGTCTGGCTAGAATTTAATGCAAACATAAAATTAAAGACAAGAAAAATTCTACCCATCCTACATTTTCTCGTTTCCTAACAACACCATTTGCAATCCCTGTCTGCTTGTTCATCCAGCATTCAGTGGAGATTCTGTGTAGCCATGGTAGTAGTTTCTGGTCTACAATAAGCAGGTTGCAGCCCGTTTCCTGTTAGCAGATAATGCAGTTATGCAGTAAGGCTTTGACAAATTATTGAGATACCATTCAGTGGAAAGTATTTGTTTTCCTAGCCCTCAATTTAACTTGTGTTATCAAATATGGCATCTACCTTCAAATAAATTGCTGTGATTTTAAAATGCTCTATTTTACAGTTCAACTTCCAGTGTTTGGTTTGGATTATATATTGTCTGTAATTGTCAAGAAATACATGTAAATAAAGCTCCCATGTAATAGTACATTTCATTGTCATTTCTCAAAACGTTGAGGGTATCAACAGGGATTAAACAATTACATATGTGTTGACTAAATTTGGTCTTTATTCCATCATGTAATTCCTATCATTTCAATGATTGAACAGGTGCTCCATTTAAATGTGAATTGTTCAGAGAGAAGAAAAACATTTATATAAGATGTAAATGGAAGGCTGACTGATTGGACACTTTAATTTGGTTTCTCATAGATTGCCTTGTTTCATAAAATTATACATGACACAAGCCTGAAAATTTGTTATCTATTCAAATGTTGTCACAATGTACTTGGTGGCCATTCCTTTTGATATTGCTGCCTTTAATATTTCATGGTAGTATGCGTCTTGAAAGTGAAATACTTATACTTTTGTTCAAACTTTCCTCATTCCAGGAATCTTTCAACCGGACACTTTCAACATCAATTATAAAAATCAGGGGTAACTTTGCATATTTTGGTTCTGGAGAAATGTATAACCGAAGATATACTGATATTTGAGATTCAAAATGGCTGCAATTCATGTGTTAACTATATAGAGAAAAATGCAATTTTCGATTTAAAAAAAAAACTAAGACAGAAAAATGCCTTTCCCAAAGAGTTTGAAAATGAGACCCCCACAAGTGGTAGAAAAGAAAAGAATTGTAAAAGTTTGAAGGTCCGAATTAATAGCTGTCCCCAAGATGCACTGCTTTTATTGTTGTTCAGAATCTTTCCGTAGCTTCAGTACCCAAAAGTACCAACAAAAGGAAACATTATAAGTTTGGTTCACTGAAAGTAAAGATTCTGGGGTACATTGCTTGGGGTTTGTGTAACCCCAGCGTAATCCAAGAAAATACTTGTAGGTCTTTAATTGTACGATATTCATAGTGAATTTCCTAAAAAAATAATAATGGTACTGCAACTTCTTACGTTTTTATTTCCAATTGACATTCAAACCCAGGTTTTCTTTGAACAAGGCATAAACCTGCATTTACAAATTAAAGGCATTGATTACATCTAGCCTGAAGACATAAAGGAATGGTGTTTTGGGATATTTTGATAAAAAAATTGATACTGTGTGGGTGTGTTGAGAAACATGAAGTAAAAATGACTGTAACAAAAAATATGAGACACCGATATGCATGAACATGTTATTTCAGCAAAGAGTGTCATTGTTCTGTTTTCTGACTTGTGGAGTTTTTAGTTGATGAAATGAGTATTTTCTGAAGAGCATATGGCAACTGTACAAAAGCACCATGTGAGTTTCAGGGTAATTTTATTTGGTATTTTGAGAACCTTTGTTAGGGTTATTATTCATGAGCTGGAGGGCTATAATTGCCATCTGTGATAGACAGATCATGCTAACTTTGTGTGTGAATTTCTATATCATGAAACAATACATTTTAGACTTATTTAATAAAACATGTACCCCCGGGTATATGGGAATTTTTCACAATATCACACATGAACGTATTGTGTTGAACTGCACACCTAGTTCACCAGAGATTACGAACATGAGACAGACAAGATATTGATGTTTACAATCACAGGAGATACAAAACCGAGGAAACCAGCACATAGGAAATCACTAAATATTTGGAGGAAAATCTACATAGACTTTTGTGATAAAGAAATATACAAACAATACCTAATGGGGAGAAGATCAATATTATCTTTGCTGATAAATACACAAATATTGACAACTGCAAGTTTGAAAATGTAATAGATAACAGGACCTTCAATAAAGTGATAGATGACAAACAAAATTCTTTAGAAAAGTTTCGACTATCGGCTACAGTACCATTATTCATTTATTAATTAATTATCTCTTTTTATTTTAAATTGTGAGAGAATTCAAGGTGTTGGTTGCTGAATATTTTATGTGATGTTTATTTTGTGATAAATTCATTTTAGGCACATAAAATTATCGTCAGTTTGAAAAACAGAAGGGATAGTAATATGTATAAACCGGTCTATATCAGGGGTATACCGTATACTGGTTATTTAGTAAATCAAAAACAAAAAAAAATACATGACATATTTACACATTTGATATGTCTCAAAATAAGTGGCAGCGTTGGCAGCGTTTCTTCTGTAATAATTGTATTAGATCAAGGAAGTCTTAAAAGTGTTACCCCAGATCTCAATTTAGTATGATGAATATGGAGGGATGAGTGAGTTGCATGAAGAATAATAGAATGAATTTAAGAACATATGGTGAAGTTGAAAAATGATATACCAATGGTATACCAACTCTAGGGTGTTTAGTTTTGACGACTCACTGAATATGGGTTTTACAGTATAATTTTGTGGTCAAGATCAACTCCAAGGTATGCTGCTGATGAAACCCAATCCAATTTATGGCTATTAATTCTTAAACCCCAATTCCTGCCCCATGTTACTATCATGTAATTGGTTTTCTCAACATTGATGGTGAGTTTGTTTGACCGACACTAATCAGTGACCTTGGAAAAGTCACAGGCAAACGTGAAGTAAATAGTCTAAAAGTCTAATATTATGTTCGTAATTATTAAAAATAATAATTTGTAATTCAGAAACATTTATGTCACTAAAACTGATTTAGTATTTCATCCAGGTTGAGCTTCAATTTTGAGGAGCAACACACAACAAAATCGCTGTATGTGTATAATAATTTATATAAGTATTATTTCTCAACATTGATGGTGAGTTTGTTTGACCGACACTAATCAGTGACCTTGGAATAGTCACAGGCAAACTGGAAGTAAATAGTCTAAAAGTCTAATATTATGTTCGTAATTATTAAAAATAACAATTTGTAATTTAGAAACATTTATGTCTTTAAAACTGATTTAGTATTTCATCCAGGTTGAGCTTCCATTTTGTGGAGCAGCACTCAATAAAATCGCTGTATGTGTATAATAATTAATATAAGTATTATATAGAAATAATAACGCGAATAATAATAGGTTCAATTTCCGTGAAAATTTCACCATAAGGGTATTTTGTGTCGAAAAGACCAAATATGATATCGATTTCACTGCCCCATGTTTCCATGGTAACCATTTTAGGGGTTGAAAATTTCAGTTTTTCTAATATCCAATAAAAAGTTACTTTGATTGATATGAAAATTACCTAGTGGGGGAGTTCGGGTCAGACAACATAAAAAAACTAGACATATTTTAATGTTTCGAGTTGCAATGTTAACAAGTTTGGGATTGAAATGTTACTTTTCCCGTAATTCCTATTAAAGAACTGTTGATTGATGTAAAAAAATGATTACAAGAGTTTTTCTGGTTAGCACACCAAATTAACCCATAAAAATCAAACTCGTTTTAACGTGAGATGTTTACATGGCAACCATTTAGGAGTAAAAATTACCAGATTTTAAAAGATTCCACCTAAAATCCAGTAATCAACAGAATGTGTTACATCAACGGGATATTTTGAGTTAGAAAGATCAAATATCCAGTGTAAAAATCCATTAATCAACAGAAATATTATACCAAAGGGTTATTTTAGGCTAGAAAGACAAAATATGATATCCATTTTTACTGTCCTATGTTTCCATAGTAATCTATTTGCGTTTTAAAATTTATTTTTTTTCAAAATTCCATTAAAAGTAATCCCAGCAACTATGCACATGCTCTCCTAAGTGTATTTATCACAGCATGAACTCCAAGTTCATTTTTATTTTATGTTGCCATGGTAACCTATTTGGGAACCACAGTTTTTTTATTTAAAACCATAGAATCTTGAAAGGGTCTGTGTTAAAATATAATTCACTGTTTTTTATTTATTTAATGGATTTCTAAGTAACGACTTATAACGTTTGTTCTATAATAACAAAAATAATTGTAATTTCTTTGCCTTTATTCTAGGAAGAATAATAAAGATAATGTACACTGGGGCCATTCTTGTCAAAATTGTTTTCCATTAATTTAAGTGTGTGTGAATTAATTTTATAGAGACCAGAAATAATTTTTCAAGCATTTTTATTTTGTTTCATGCAGTCATTCCAAATAAGTGTTAAAGTATAGTTAATTGTGTTTCATGCAGTCATTCCAAATAAGTCTTAAAGTATAGTACCAACTTATTATGCATTCATCGAATTAATTTTATGCCTTCAAATTATTTTTATGTCCTAAAATTAATTCTACTTGTATCTCAAATTAATTTTATGAACCCAATGCCCCTTATAACCCAATGTACCATTATTTATTAGAAGCAGTAACAGTTTTTTTGTTTTATTTAAAACATAATTCACTGGTACTTATTTATTTATGGATTTAAAATAAACGATGTATAATAATGTTATTTATAATAATTTATTTTTATTTCTTTGCCTCATTCCAGGAAGAATAATGAAGACAAATTATTTCTGATTGTTTAACTAAAGTAAGATTATGGCTATGTAGCGGTGCATTTTTTGTATGACCTGGCTTGACCCAATAAATTCTATGATTCTGATGATTAGGTAGATCACCCCTTTCCATGGTAGCAATGGCTAAATTTGAAGATGGTCCCTGTATACCTTTAAACATCTTTTTAACCCAGCAGGTCAAGACAAGGGGAAATATTACATGTTAAATGTTTCATGTTTAATATTGCCCAGGGCTCGAAATTAACTTTTTTCCCTGGTAGTCCACTTTGGCAATCATATTCTGAAGTTGGTAGCCCGGTGACACTGGCTGGTAGCACATACATATTTTAGATCAGGGGTATCTTTTTATTTAACCAGACAAGAAAGGGTTATTTTAAAGGTTCTGCCCATGAAGTGAATTTTCTAGTCTTTTGATGTGTATACTTGCACAAGTGTAATGCCCAGGAAACAGGTGTAATGGACGACAGTGGAAGTCAAAAGTTTTATGACCTGTAAAGAACCCGTTTCACTCTCACAGTTGTATGCAAATTTAAAAAGTCGCCATGACAACATGACAACGATATGGCCTTTTCAGCATTGAGACATACTGTAGCAGGGCTAAAAATAGACCATGGCCCTTCCGTTTGGAGGAGGCATAATTTCCGTGTCATTTAGATTGATACATTATTATCAAAATGCAACGAGAATGCGTCATTCAAGTGCGTCAGTTCAGATATGGAAACTTTGTTGCAAAGTTCCACCGCACGGCCGGCCGTCTCCAGAACAAAGTCATACTATGGCACATTTCTATGCCCAGCTGGGTTTGACTGCATTTATCTAGCTTGTCCCAAAGTGACAGACGCATCTTTCAACCTTTCAGCGTGGTGAAAAACCGCATTTAGTGATTCGCCAAAGGCCCATGGAATCGCTTATATTTGCACAAGTGCTATATGGACATAGGAAAAAATTGTTGAATACTCACTATTTCAGTGAATCCGCCATGATAAGAGTTTTTAAATCAAAAAATGTTGCCGAGCTCGAATACAAATGTTTTTAACGTCATTGTTATAAAAGAGTTAGCATTCCAAAGTCTGTCACCCTGATTTATTTCAAAGTTTGGAGAAGGCCGGCATTTCCATCTGAATGATTGAACGACGTGAAACGCAAAATTCCATCGCATATTATCTGGCAATATGTACAGTAGAAATTCTGTATACCGTGGCCGTCGCTCCAGGTACGTGTAAGCTTATACTCCACAAAATGGCCACAGGCTGCGTGAACTTTCTGAAAGGATTTCCTAAACATCCTACCTGTTACCTTAGGGACTCACTTGTGATGTCCTGGAAAGTATTCTCAGCAGTAATTCCAGTTTCTGTGAACATGCAAGTTCAAAGTTCAACGACCAGATTATAGCACGAGACGTAGTGTACAGACTACGCATGCTCATATTGGCAGACTATACTGGCAAACGAGTGCGCCTGCGTGAATGTTTATTTGCAGCAAATACACTGGCATAGACTCTCCACAGTCGCTGTGCCTTGTTTTGTGCGCGCCCACGACTGCCACGATGGGCCTGCATTCGAACACCTCTTTTCAGAATTCTCACAGCTTCAATGAACTGTTATTAGATTTCTATATAATACTTATAGCCCCTAAACTTGTAATAATAATAATAATAATAATAATAATAATAATAATAATAATAATAATAATAATATAATAATAATAATAATAATAATAATAACATTTATTTGTCCCAACGGACTAAGACCGGGGGGACTGATAGGTTTGGTCATGTCCGTGCGTCTGTGCTTGCATGCGTCCGTACGTTCGTTCATGCAGATATCTTAGAGATGCCTGGAACGATTTCATTCAAACTTTGTCCAAGGATTACTTCTTATGTAATACATATACATGTCGATTTTGTTTGTGATACGATCCAATATGGTCGTCGTGCGGCCGTTTTGTTACGATTTTTTCATGTACGGAGCCATAACTCAGGCACAACTCAAATTTTATTCAAAGTTGGTACAAGGACGTTGACACAATACGCAAGTCAATTTGTTTAACTATATGATCCAATATGTCCGCAAGGCGGGTATTTTGTTGCAAATTTTTCATAAACGGACCAATAAATCAGGCATTTTTCAACCGATTTTATTCAAAGTAGGTACAAGGACATTGACCTATGTCATGTATATCCACATTGATTTGTTTTGTGATATGATTCAATATGGCTTCATTGCGGCCATTTATCAATGATTTTTTTCTCATGTACTGAGCCATAACTCAGGCACATCTCAAGCGATTTTATTCAAAGTTGATTCAAGAACATTGACCTTTATCATACATATGCGCACGTCAATTTCTTTCACGATATGATCCAATTTGGCTGCATGGTGGCTGTTTTGTTACAATGTTTTCATGTACGGAGCCATGAATCAGGCTCGTCCCTATCGATTTTATTCAAAGTTGATACAAGGACATTGGTCTATATCATATATACGCACGTCAATTCCTTTCACAATATGATCCAATATTGACGCATTGTGGCCATTTTGTTACATTTTTTGTGTCCGTAGCCATAACTCAGGCATGTATCATCGGATTTTATTCAAAATTTATACAAGGACATTGACCTATGTCATATAATATGCATGTCAATTGGTTTTACAATCCGATGCCATGTGACTGCCTTGTGGCAAGTTTGTTATGATTTTGTCATTTCCTGAGCCTCAATTTGGATATGTATCAACCGATTTTTTTCAAAGTTGGTACAAAGACATTTACCTATCATGTCATAAATATGCATGTCTATTGGATCCAAAGTCGATTGCAATATAATTGCTGCCTGGTGGCCATTTTTTGCTCACGTGTTGACGCACGTGAGCATATGTTGCAGCGATGTCTGTCTATCTGTGTGTCTGTCCGTCTGTCTGTCTGTCTGTCTGTGTGTCTGTCCATCGGCGTCTGTCTGTATGTCTGAGTGCTCGATATCTCAAAAACGGCTCATCAGATCAGAATCAAATCTAGTACATAGATTCAATATGCACATGGCAAGAACTGATTAGTTTTTGGTGGCTTGCTTACTTTATGCTCATTTGCATAATTAGTGATTTTAGAAAAAAAACTATATATTGACAACGACTGCTCACAATTTGATGACATTTGCTACAAATGTTGATCACACCAAGATATATCAGCTGTGACGCTGAAAGATGTTAAGGGGTAACATAAAATGTAATGGATATTTGCATATTTAATGAATTTCCCTAATTAGGGATATTTATCTTTATTGACTAGACCAAATTTGTTGAAACTTGCTATGTACATGAAAGATACTGTGATACAGCATTGAAAGTCATTAAGCATTTTTACTTTAGCCAATTCCTTATTTGCAAATTTAATGAACTTTCCTAATTAAGGATATTTATCTGTCTTGACCAGACCAAAGCTGACAAATTGCTTTGTACATTAAAGATACTATGATACGATATTATTAAAAGTCATTTAACATTTTTACTTCAGCCAATTCCTAATTTGCATATTTAATGAGAACATTTCAGTCAATTCCTTATTTGCATATTTTAATGAACTTTCCTGATTGGGGATATATACTTAGATTTAGAATTAATCTGTGGTGAATATTATTCGTTATGTTGATCATAACACTTTCAATGAAGTTGCAAACATGTGGCAAAGGTTCAAATTTACACATAACTGCAATATATAATGAAACACGTGAGCATTTTCAGTTCATATCTGGTTTTGCGATTTTTTCATGTACAGAGCCATAACTCAGACATATTTTTACCAGTATCATTCAAAGTTGGCACAAAGACATTGACCCATGTCATACATATGCACATCAATTTTGATAACGCCATTTATCAATATCATGGCAATTATTGAATTTTCGTAATTAGTCTTATATGTCAAGAAATACTGTATCGAATTTCATGAAACTTGGTACAGATGTTAGGCTCACATTGCTTTAACAATGAAAAAGACATTTATTAGTGTCGTGTTTATTAATTTGTAATTGCTTACGTAATAAACTTTCCTTATTAGAGTGATATATCCACAAATACTGCGTTATAATTGATGAAACTTGGTACATATAGTGATCTCATAGTGCTGTTAGTGGCATCATTTATGATATAAATTGCTTGCTAGTTGGCATTTATATAATGGATTTTTGTTTTAAGGGTGAATGTCCAAAGTACTGCATCAAACTTGATGAAATATGGTACCGGTGATAATCTGTCAGTGTTAGGATAGGGTGCAAAAATGTTTGGCAGCATCTCAATTTTAAAGCTCTCGTACGGGTCACGAGCGAGCTTGCTCCGGTCATCGCGAGCTCCATGCGCGAGCTCAGGCAAGTCAAAGGTCAAATGCTCACTGAAAAGAATATATTATCTTGAGATTACGATCAAGCAATTTAAAAAAAAACCCCAAACCCCCCAAAAAATCCAATTGTAGTGTATTTTGAAGTTACCATCAACACGATCTTTTCATTTTTGTATGCTTGTTTGGAGTCCTCAGAGCGAATCTTGTCATGTAAATTTTTACATTTTTAGCTCCCATATGGCAGTGTAGGAGGTATTTGTTTGGACTAGAAAATGTCAAACGTCTGTATGTATGCATATGTGTATTTGTATACGTGTCTGTCTTTTAGTATATACATGTACCTGTAAATGTCTTTCCACATCAGAAACTGAAAAAGTGTTGTACCTTCTGTCCTAGTATTTGGTTTGCTGGTCCGTCATAAGGTGGAAATGTGACACTCTTCAAATGAACATATTCATGTTAAAACATGCAAATTAGGTAAGAAAAGGGCATACTCTGTCAAAATGCTGAAACTCTAGAACTGATGGCCAGATTTGGTTAAGTTTTTGTTCAGAGGTACATCGTACAAATTCTATCCAAATATAATCACTTTATTGAGATGGGTACCATTTACTCTTTGAGAAGTCTTATTTGTCCAAAAGTCTTGAAATCTTGCACAGTTGCTGCACGGGATGACCTTTTGTGAGTGTGTTCAAATTGTAAATAAATGTTTAATGTATTTACAATTGTAAATGCATGTGTAAAGTAGCATTTTTAAGACCATTTTTGTGATTTTTTGTCAAAAATCATTTCCCAAAATATTCATCTGACTGCTTTGAAAGTTAGAATACTGGTCCAATGCAATAACCAATTCCTGCTGTGACGTTCTACCAAAGTTGTAGTAGTAATTTCAGTTTACTCCTATCTGGGTGTCAATTACTACTTTCAACCTTTATTTCATCCAGATATCCTTAGCTTAGTTATTATTTTGTAATCTTAATTACTGTCAACTTACGTATTCTAACCTCATTATTCTTACACTACTGTTATACCGATATAACCCCGTTAACGCAAAGGAACGACACGGAGACAAGTGTTTGGCCGAAATTCGGGGTTATGCATGTACTGCCACGACGGCAATGCTCTTGGTTGACTTGGTCGTCCAGAGATAGACAAGCCAGCTGTGAAATACGTGTCATCATTATGATTGTTGCTATGGCATGTGTATTCGTATAGCCTGATGAGTCAGGTCAGTTTCATCCCTGCAAGTACCTCAATCATTCGGCATTGCATTAAGTAATTCAGGTACGTTGTCAGCATGGCACTAGACGAACAGGTAAAATGGGAACTATTGACATATGCAAATCAGAAAACGAAAACCTTGAAACTGTATGTACATGCTTACATAACTTTGTCAACTGTAGAAATGCAGCTCAACAAATTTTGAAACCTAGAGGGCAGCAGATACAAATGATTGTTCAAGTGAAAACTTGTCATATCACTTTAAACACCGTTTCATCATTCTTAATATACAATGAAGACTCAATGTGATTAAAATCCGCTTAAAAGATGGGTCTGACATTAACGCGATCGTGATGTTTTTACGGTTTCAGTAGTAGAGAGGAGAGGACCGTAGAAATAAAGACATGAACATCAATGCATAAAAGACACATCTCTATATTGCACTTTAATTAGAAAGACCTGCGCCTACAAGATCATTCATTATATTGCACACCCCCGTATATGTATATAAGATTGCATTCTGAGTCCTGCAACATGACACTGTATTGTTTTCTTCATAAGGATGTGCATTTATCGGGTTCTAACAACAAAGTAATAATACAAACATGATGAATGCCCTGTGTATGTAATATGTCACATAACACTGGGTATGCAGAGACTTATTATTACTGATCATGTCCCATACATCAATGCATGTAGATCGTCGACGTCAATGTGATCGCAGCCGCTCAGCAACTCTCAGTGTAATCAGATAATGATAAAGTAATTTGATGTTTTGTCCACGTAAACGGCCAGGAAAATTGATATGATGGCTACTGTAAACTTTCTTTCATTCATCAAAGTTTTAAAAGTACATTGCAGTTCTGCAGGGGTATTAAAGTAACTCTTACTTTCTGGTTATCTGTGTGGTTATCAATTTCTTTATTTGGATATCTTGTTTGTTTCCTCCTATACCGCTTGCATAGTTTGTTTTGGTGTTTTGTTACCGATTATCATTTGGATTATTTCCTCAATGTTATTATAATGTACATCCACTTTGGTTAATGAACTTGTTTTTCAAGAGATTACTGTAAGATACTTTGATTTAGCTGCTGTTTTTTAACAGTTTCGGATTTTATTACAACAAGCAGGTTTTCAATTTAGCTGGAAAGACATCGCCATGTTCAGTTTGACAAAGAATATTTTCTTGGTAATCACAGTAATGTGTTTCTCCAGTACTAGGATTTTCATGTTTAAATAAGTGGTTTAAAGTTTCCATAAGGGAAGTTTGAGCAAAAGTCTTACAATTTTGAGGTCAATAATATGTTAACCCCCAAAAGTATCAATCCGTATGTTTTTAATGTTTTAGATTATTATTCATATTTTATTTTTATTTGGGAATAGAATTTAATCATCAGTAATGACGTTTATGCTATTTTTTGTATTGGCAACCCGAATGTTGTGTATTGCAATACACAATTACCTATAATTAGTTAGAATAATAATCTGAAAATATAATTATCATAGATAATAAGATTAATGGAAATATTATCAACAGCTTAATTACAGCTATTTTTCCTTTAAATACAGGAAATAATGTTGGCTTGTGATAAGTCAATATTAATGATTCACTGTACTGGTAAAGGTTCGTTGAACTTTATGTGTTCTAAGGGACTGGTCAGTTTCTTCAGCCTGGGGGGGGGCGGTGGATTCATGGGGGGTCACCCTGTTTTTGACTTTGGTGATAGGGGGGTCACCATGTTTTTGAAATGCCCAATAGGGGGGTCAGTGTGTTTTTGAATTTTGACACAGGCTCATCATTGCCTAAAATGCTAGTGTCAGCCACAAATTTCATCATTCAGTTGTATTTTTCGGCGCGCCCTTCGGGCGCGTAACTGTAATAATCAGTCATATTTTTCAGCACACCCAACTTTAACATATCCAGCATACATACATCAGAGATATCTGTATAATGTTCAATATTTTTCCAGCGTACTCTTCAAGCTCATTACTTTAAAATATCAGACATTTTTTAGCATGCCCTTCAGGTGCATGACTTTAATATACAAGGCATATGCGTGTATATCAGAGATATCAGGATGTTTCATATTTTTCGGCCCGCCCTTCGGGCGCCATACTTTAATAAATCAGAGATATCTTTATGTTTGCTAAGTGAAAGTGTACCATTATGAAATCTGCATTTCATATGAAAAGGATGACAAATTCCTGATACTTTTCTGTTCTCTCTATGAGAATTCAGTATGAGAAAGCAACATGCACAAATATTTCACAATATATATGTGATACAGTGACTTATTTTAGAGATAGAAAAATGACAAGATATCTTTCCTTCTCATTGATGCAATTATTTTCCTTTGTGTCACAGGTTTTCTGTAGAAAGATGCTTTTTTATGAACAAAATAACAGTTAAAAGGGGCAGTTTTTGTCATTATTAGCTGTGCTTTTATGGTTTCAATGTTACAAGAAAAGGTCCTCTCAGACACTGTACACATCAGATTTGGCTAAAAAAGCTCTCTGTGGCTCCTCAGGAGATTTATTGGATGGTTGGCAAGTCTTAACACCCATCAAAGTTTTTGATTCACTGCTTTTTCCTCTTTGATATTAATGATTGACATCCATTTCTGTACAACAGTTCAGGACATCTGGTTAAGCATAGAAAGTGTGAAATACATTCACAGCTCATTCAAAATACAGCTCATTAAAAATATACTGTATTCAAACTTTAAGATTGACACTTTGAAATCCCTATCTTACAACTGACATGTCAACAATTTCATTAAAACATAGAATGACTATTTAAAATATAAATATATGTAAAATGTAATATATAATATATATATATATATATATATATATATATATATATATATATATATATATATATATATATATATATATATATATATATATATATATATATATAATTTATGTCCACCTTTTGTTTTACCTATGTCGCGCGCCGGGGGGGGTCACCCTGTTTTCAAAATTTGGAATGGGGGGGTCACCCTGTTTTCAAAATTTGGAATAGGGGGGGTCAGCCACTTTTTGACGTCGGCAAAAAATAATCCACCGCCCCCCCCCCCCCCCAGGCCGAAGAAACTGACCAGTCCCTAAGTACTGTTTATTACATAATTTACAGCCGCATTTCTGGAGAATTGATACAGAAGGGTTTTGCTAGGCTAAAATTGGATCGAATCTATTTCAAGAACATGTAATAATTGTTAGTAAACCTTACTTAAAAACAAAACTATATGTTGGCTCCTTTGGATTGTTGTGACGCTATCATAAACATCAGATGTACATGTTGTATCTCAGTGCAAATAGTTGAAAAAATTGTCCCACTGATTATTGGTAGAACTTCATTAGCTGTACATTACATTAGGGAACTTTATAGTGTAGGAAGATGACTGTTTAATGGGCTTGACTGTGTTGTGCCAACAGCAAAGCGTGACTCACTGCGTGTATTTCCTATCATTATACTATTCTTTTACCATGTCACTTCACTCTCAGTCACACATTCAGTAGGTGGTCCTGACGTGGACTCCCTAATAGTAATGATCCTCCAGCTGTAGTCTTTTAGTCCCAACGGACACCGTCCGTGGGGGACTTATACGTTTGGTCATGTCCGTCTGTGCATGCGTTCGGCCGTTCACGCAGATATCTCAGAGATGCTTGGAGCTATTTCATTCAAACTCGGTACAATGATTACTTCATACGTCATACATATGCACGTCAATTAGTTTTGTGATACGATTTTTTTATGTACGGAGCCATAACTCAGGCTCATCCCAACCAATTTATTCAAAGTTGGTACAAGGACATTGACCTATATCACACATATGCATATTGATTTTTTTTATACGATCCAATATGGCCGCAATGCAGCCATTTTGTTACAATTTTTAATGTATGGAGCCACAACTCAGGCACATCTCAACCAACTTTATCATATTTGCTACATGGACTTTGACCTATAACATACATATGCACGTCCGTTTGTTTCACGATATGATTCAATATGGCCGCATGGTGGCCTTTTGTTACACTTTTTTCATGTCCTTAGCCATAACTCAGACATGTATCATCTGATTTTATTCAAAGTTGGTACAAGGACATTGACCTATGTCATAAATATGCATGTCAATTGTTTCACAATCTGATGCAATATGGCTGCCTTGAGGCCATTTTGTTATGATTTTGTCTTGTCCTGAGCCATAATTTGGATATGTATCAACTGATTTTTTTTCAAAGTTGGTACAAGGACATTGACCTATCATGTCATAAATATGCATGTCTATTGGTTTCATAGTCCAATGCAATATAATGGCTGCCTGGTGGCCATTTTCTTATTATTTTTTTCATGTACAGGGCTATAACTCAGACATATTTCCACCAGTATCATTCAGAGTTGGCACAAGAACATTGACCTATTCATACATGTGCACATCAATTTGTTTAACGGCATGTTGCAGTTTTATGTCAATTATTGAATTTTCGTAATTAGTCTGATATGTCAATAAATACTGCATCAAATTTCACGAGACTTGGTACAGATGTTAGGCTGACAATGCTTTGACAGTGAAAAAGACATTTATCAGTGTCAAGTTAGTTAATGTGTAATTGCATATGTAATAAACTTTCCTTATTAGAGTTATATTTCAACAAATATTGCGTCACAATTGATGAGACTTGGTACAGATTTTGATCTTATAGTGTTGTAAATGCAAATCAATGACACTTAGTGAGACCATTTATTATAAAAATTGCTTGCTAGTTTGCATTTACACAATTGATTTTTGTTTTTAGTGTGAATGTCCTAAGTACTGCATCAAACTTTATAAAATATGGTACCTGTGATAATCTGTCAGTGTTAGGATAGGATGCAGAAATCTTTGGCAGCATTCTGTCGATTAAGTACTGAGTGATTCAACCTTTCGTAATTAGGATGGCGGCTTATATTGGTTTTTTGTTTTCACCATGGATTCTGTTAATTTTAATCTGGACTAGAATTCACTTGTCAAAGATAACATTGTGTATTGCGATGAATTACATTTCCACTTAAGGTTCCAAGACAAGAAAATGACCTTTTTAATCTAACAATTCTCTGGTGGTTAATAAGCTCAGAACCCCCATAAATTATACATTTTCTGAAAGCCTAGATATAGGGCAATATTTTGGTAAACACAGTGTCACCATTGAAAGATAATGCAAATTACCTGTCACGTGATAGTTATGTAAATAATGGTGACACTATGGTAACCGAACTGTTCCCCTATATTTAGGCTTTGAGAAAATGTATAATTTACTGGGGTTCTGAGCTTATTAAACCCGGGGAACTGTTAGCTTAAAAGGGTCGGTTTCCTGTCTTGGAAACTTAACATAAATTGCAGGGAGGAGTATGAAAAAAGATGTACTCTGTAATTGGTTACAAAAATAAAGGAAATGTCATGAAGTAATGGATATTTTCCATTAATGTATTGATGATAAATATAATACATATAAATCATATATATTAAATAATCCGACCCTAATGTATGTGAAATTACAAATAAAGGCAAATATGAAAGGCATTATTTCACCCGATAAGATACATGTACTGGTACATATTGCCTCCTATATAAAGACGTTAATGCCGCAGTGGGGTAATATCTCCAATGGTAAGAGAAAATGACAGCATCAGGCGTATCTGATTTTGTAAAGATACTTATGAGAAATGATTAATCAAAAATTGTCATTTCAAAGGGGAGCAGCAGAATGACACATTGCTTTTGCAAGAAGGGATTATCTAAAATTTTGAAAAATGTATTAATGAAATCCTGGAAAGAACATCTTTTTCACAAAGTACTCTGTGTGTGCATACTTTCACTTTATATTGACATTGCTGAAGTTTCTTTAATTTTGACTTTTTTGTGTTCTTGTAAAGTACAGGGAATTTGTATCGTACCAACTTGACGTGGAATGATCACAATTACATCTGTATTGTTTCCAGTATTAAATCTATCGTATCATACGATGAAGAGACCTGAATGAATCAGTATATGTGCCTAAGACTTTTACTGATCTCGAGGTGATGCAAATCACTGCTGTAGCATCAAAAGATTTCATATGACCTTGAAACACACTTCAAGCACAGCAAAGGAAATAATTCTTTTCTGTTGAATATGTGCAAATTTAATCGTATTGACTATCTTCTAATTTTCTGTTTTAAACAGTACTCTGTGTGTGCATATTT
This sequence comes from Ptychodera flava, assembly GCF_041260155.1. Classification (NCBI taxonomy): domain Eukaryota; kingdom Metazoa; phylum Hemichordata; class Enteropneusta; family Ptychoderidae; genus Ptychodera; species Ptychodera flava. Next base: position 30,195,388 of record NC_091930.1, read on the forward strand.
TCACTCTAAATTGACATTGCTGAAATTTCTTTTAATTTTGACTTTTTTGTGTTCTGGTAAAGTACAGGTAATTTGTATTGTACCAACTTGACGTGTGCTGATCATAATAAATTCTGTACTGTTACCAGTATTAAATCTATGGTATCATACGATGAAGAGACCTAATTGAATCATTATATGTATAAGTATTGCTTAGCTTGTATCTATGCGACAACTTGAGGTAACTGTTGAACCACAGTTCATCATAGCTTAGATAGTTTTCATGGAACTTTCATGCAGAGTTGTTTTAATGTTCTTGATCTTATGGCATTTGTTTTTCCGGGAAGTCAGTGTCGTTATTGACCTTTATGTCGGATACCAGTAAAGTGGTGGTTATGGTTTGTTTTTCAACCTGTAAGAATTCTAATTACAGGCATTGATGCAAATTTCACTGAGTGACATACTCTATATACGGGCACATAATGGTAAATAATTCAAAGTATCTAGTGCTTGTCGAATTCACTCTCACAATTGCTATCTTTCAGTAAAGCCCTACACTCTGTAGACAACTTCTGGTAATGTGAGACCATAGAGCATTTCAAGGATTATCCTGCACAATCACGGTCATGGCTATCTGTACTCTATCTACCAGCATACACATATCCTTGATAATCCTTTATGCTATCGTATTAGCAGAGGCAAGCCTTGGTAAGTATGAACCAAATGTATCACAAAGGCAAGTGGTCGCACAGTAGTTTACCATTGGTACAATAATTAAGAATTGCACACTATGCTTACTAGCACTTCAGTTTACTCATAGTCAAAATGTAGTTGTGTATTTGTTGATGCTTCCAAAATGAAGCACTACCGGTAAAGCACAAAGGAGCATGGGGAATTCATTAATCACTGTCAAAGAAGCACTGAACAGTTAATCATGTATTTGCTTGGTATTCTGCAGGGTGGCCGAGTGTAAGCAAAAATATTTTACTTTTTGCTGGGCTGTTGTATTTTCATTGTACAAAGTGAACAGCTTCAAATTTTCTGATGACACCGTGTCGATTTATTGGCAGACACCAGTATATCACCACAGCATGTTTATTATAGTTTGCATTTTGGTCATTATTTTTTTTTTTTCTGTCAATCATAATCATTATCAAAACTATATAATAAACTTGCTTCTATAAGGTATATAATTTAATGATAGTATGGCTTAATGTGATTTCCTCATAAATGCCAGATATCACATTACAGTATTTTAGATTAAAATCTGCTTGAACAAAACGTGATCTTCTTCGGCGATAATGTGAATACATTTACAGTAAATGACTTATTTAAATAGCCTTAAACAAGTTCTGTTGAATGTGGAATTATTCAATACCCATGTTCCGCATCCAAAATATGGCAGACTTATGCCCACCTCTACAGTCTTATTGATCTCTGTAAATTTCGTTCTTGTTTCAGATATTGTATCGGAAAAAACGACATTTGAAGTAGGAGACACCATTGTAATAAACTGTACCACTGTTTCTCACTCAGCGCAGTCAGTTCAGTGGTTTTTCAACTCGAATCCTATTCCTGAAAAGCAATACACTGTAATCTCGGCAGATTTGTCCCAGCTGGTCATTCCACAATCTAATTTTAGCAATGCTGGAAATTATTCCTGTGCTTTACTGGAAGCGTTGCTTGAAGAGATTGCAACTGTTCAGATACAGGTTGGAGGTAAGTGGTACCCTTCAGTACGGTATATTATGGTAAGATATGCTGAGGCCCGTAGTGTTTAGTACTTTATAGGTACTGACACAAATACAGTTAACTCTTTGAGCACCAAAGTCGTTTTTTGTTGCATTTTAAAATGTACCCTAGACATTTTTTAAGATTTTTGCTAAACGTTTTGATGAAAAACCGTATTCAATGAAATGTGATGTCTGTTTGGTCTGAAATTATTTGAAAAATTACGGAAAAAATTTGCATTGAAATTTTGGTGGTAAAACTTACACCACTAGAAGGATAACAAGATAAACAAAAAACAAAAAAAAAAACCCAGACACAGACTGATAAGACACAGAGTTGCGGTACTATGTAATTTTAAGTCAAGATAAGAGTCTTGAAATAAATCAATGATTATAAATTTATTCCTAGTAAATGTTACAAGTGAAGCCTTGACAAATACATGTGGGTCTTACCTTTGTTCCAAAATGAAATAAAATAAAATATCATCATAATGCAAAATGACATGGTTCTTTCTTATAGCCTCTATATAGATATACCAGCTAGTACATGTCTATTTACTTTCTTCTTCCTACAGAAAAGCCACATCCTGTAAGCAGTTTCAACTGTTTCTCATTTAATGGAATTGACATATTGTGCACATGGGACGATGGTGGCCTAACTAATATTCCAACCACAAGTACTTTGATGTACAAGGCATTTATGCAGAACCATCTTAGTAAGCTGCCAGATTGAAAACGGTGCATGATCTTTGGATTTTGTTTTTTGTTTGTTTACAAAGTGTATCTATACCATTATGTGTGCACATTGAAATGAGAAGACACGTCACTTCTGCTATTTTCATTTTCATTTGAGAAAACAGTAAGGAGATACACCTCATCAAAATTCACGACACAAAACCACCGTGAACACTGTCAATATCAAATTCAAAAAGACTTAAATAAACACACACTCAAGACATAGCAGTATGTGTAAACAGCTTTGTGTATTTTGCAGTAAATGCCACTCTTGGCACATAACATTTTCCAATATTGTTGCAAACATACACGTACATGCCAATGCCCATAAATTGAAAAGGACTGACTGTCGATTGAAAAAGTAATCACGTAAATGACTCAAAGGCATAATTACCTGAGTAGATAAAAAACACAAGAAGAGTTGCATTATATTTTTATGTAACTTGCATAATAAAGTGGTTTCCGAAAGTCCCATAATTGTTATGAATGTTGATTAAAAATAGTTCTTCTAAACAGCTGACCGCTGTAAGAAAAGAGTAACCGGTATATTCAAAGTATCTTCACTAAAGCATTATTATCATGTCTTTTAAGTCCTGGATTCGATTGGACGGCCTGTCCAGACTCCAGCACCTCTGTGGATTGCCCTGATCTCCATAGTTACACCCATTCCTGCTTTATTTACGGTTATGATCACCACTACGGCAGCAGGCACAACTTCACAGTTATTGCAGAAAATGCACTGGGCACTTCTGCAACTTGGATCCACTTCAATCCAGAAGCAGAAGGTAGAGTGGCAGAACTTAATTAGAAATCTTCTGTCATGAAAGTGACTAGTTTGGGATTTTTAGCAGTTTTTTCCATGAAACTAGTGATTGTGAATTCCCTTCTAATTTTTAAAATAGCAGTTGCTAGCTCAATAGTCAAGTTTGTAATGCAAATGGCCTATTCACTGAAAATCAGACACACATGACTGTTCATGATGTGGCAACTCACAAAAACATGGTAAATGTATGAATTAACAATGCAGTCAGTAATATGCTATGGGTTATTTTGCTATCTCCAAAGTTAAGGGCTGTAAACCGTTGTGGATTTTTATGCCATTTTATGTTTTCAATGTCAACTACAGTTTCTTGTTCTTCTTCCCTCAGCATGTAGATTGCATGTACACAGTGTTCAGCTTTTCAACTCAGCCTATCTATTTGTAGTCTGCATTTGTTATTGTTAGGAATTTTTTGAAATAGCTCCGTGGCAGCCCTACCTACATACGAGAGTGAACTTTTCTGGAGCATAAGAGGAACACTCCTTAGTCAGTGGCATGTGTCATTTTGCATACTTTGCACACCAGTGGCAGTATATAAGTACCATCAGAGGTATAATATAGCATATGGCTAAATACAAATATGTACATCATGCAAATGTATCTGTCTGCCCCAATGTCCATTCATTAGATACGTTCACTGGAAATCATCATTTGCGTGTGTGAATTTCTTATCTGTCCATGAAATGAGTAAATAATATGGATACCTCTATCTACAGCTGTACCATTTGCTCCAAGTAACATCAAAGCTGTTGCTGAGAGTGGACAATGTGTTGATGTTAGCTGGGACTATCCCTGTGGATGGGAGCATCCAGAATATTTTGGCTTTTTCAGTCTGCAGTATAGACTGCGATATAAGTCAGAGTGGGACGCAGATGAATGGGCACATGTAAGTATGTAAACCTGGTAAACTTGTATACCCTCTAATTGTAATAATGGCATTGGTACAACTCAACAAAAGGATTCAGTTCACTATGAATTGTGTAGCGCCGCGATACCATGATTTTTTTTGTGTTTGACAATATGAATTAAAGTAGTATGCGCCTTGAAAGTGAAACACTTAAACTTTTGCTCAAACTTTCCGTGAGGAATCTTTTAACCCTTTAAAGTCAAGAATAGAAATCTGGGATTAGCGTGTAAATGTTGGTACAAGTGAAAAAAAAAAACCCAAGCTTTACAAATATAATTCAAAATGGCCGCCATCCTTGTGTTAACTCAAGGGAGAAAAATTAAATGTTTATTATAAATTCAAAAAAAAAAAGAAAGTAAAGGTTGTCTTACACTAAGAGCTCTAAAATTAATCCCATCAAGTGGTATATCACAAAAGAAGTGAAAAAGTTTGAGAGTCCAAATATCTGTCCCCTAGGCGAATCATACAGTCCATAGGAGTGCAGTTCAGATCTGTTAATTATAGTGTAAACCGATACATAAACAGTAATTCTAGTTATACTGACGTTGACATTGTGTGATTTGTCATTCAGTAGACATTTCCTCTTCTTTCCCAACAATAGCCTATATCACAAAGATTTACAAACAAAAAGAGTGTGCACACTTGAAGGGTATACCCAATACAGCATTCAGCTGTCTGCTGGTCTCACAGGACAGACAAAATACTGGAGTGATTGGTCGGATATTGTTGTCGTGAGGACTCTTGAACAAGGTGAGCAATAATGTCTTTACCATACGTGAAGGAAGGCATTTTGAAAATCCGTTGGTAGTTTCTAGGGTCACAAAAAATTCAATAGATAACAGTATTGAACATTCTCCACACACAAATTGCAGCCTGGCATCGATAAATATAAGTTACAAGTGTAGCTAGGGAGTCTTACCAATAGCCACACTTCGCACGCAGTCAACAAATCAGAGACTGTCTGCCTAGGTTAGAATCATCTACGCTATGCTATAATGTCTGTATGGAGAATGACTATTGATGTCTTTCAGGTAATTATCCATGTACGTATATCAGTAGCCAATCATATCCTTGCTTTACAAGTGGTGAATGTTTTCTACACACATTGTCACAAGCAGTGATAAAACCTAGTCACCCACCATCACCGATCACAATTTTCCATGCCAGATCTGTATCACAAAATTTGTATACAGTGTGACAGACATTTGCAGCAGCTTTTCCATTTCTAGAAGCATCGTATTATGTGGTCTTGTCACAGTGTGCACAATTATACAGGTAGCACTACTCTGCGTATTACTGTAAAAAAGTACCTTAATATGATATTGATAACCAATAAGTGCGTCATTCTCTATACCTGTTTTTTCTTTCCTTTATTAGCACCCATATCTCACTTGGAAATGAGCTATAAAAATTTGGACAACAAAGATGAATCTAGCAAGAGAGACGTAACAGTTTTTTGGAAGGTAATTATTGCTTGAGGTAAAGGACATCACTGTGCCAAAAGTGAAGAATCCATTGAGGATTCTTCTGTATATTCTTCTGGATACTTCAAGAATCCACCAGAATACTGCAAAATACATTATGTATTCCACCGGAATCCACTGGCAATCAAGCAATGGATTCTGTCGGATACGGAACAGAATCCATTGTTTAAATCCATTGCAGGATTCTGCTGGATTCACGTGTAATCCATTATATGTATATTTCAGGATACCGCTGGATTCTCTAATTTATAGAGAATCGAGGGACCAGTACTTTTGGCTTGATTGATTACATAATAATGGGAGGGACAGTTGTCGCATATATTCATACTTATTATTAACCAATTTTACATAATTATCCAACACTGGCTTCCATGGAACTGGGGGGTGGGGGTGGTTCCTCAAATAACATTATTGCTTTGTAGCTTTTGATTCATGTAATTCTACTCATATACTCATACACACATCACATACACTATATATATATATATATATATATATATATATATATATATATATATATATATATATATATATATATATATTCACACTAACACATCAACACAACGAGTACTCTTTTTACAAGTGAAGACACCAATGTAATGATGCTTTCTACAGCAAAATAGAGTACAGATTGCATCTGAAAACTACTACTGCAATTTAGATACACAAATCCAAGATCACTGTAAATGATTTTTCTTTATTCAAAAGGAATTTGTAAATGTTAGTAAATAAATAAAGGGCAATATAAAACATGAAGTAAACTACACTGATTAAAAATACACACAAAAAAACCATTCAGAACAATTTTCCTGAGACACATTCAAAGTTATCTTCAATACTGTCAAAATAGAACTTCCATAACCTTGATAACTCTAATATCAATTAAGGTAGCTTTCCGCCTTTGTTTTGGTATTTTGAGTCAAAAACACGATTTTTCTTTTATCCCTTAAAAGTATTCCTATAATATTGATCTTCCTTGTGTGTAGAATATCTTGGTCGTGAAGTTCCTGTTTTTGGGTGAAATTTTGGAATAAAAATGTACGAGAGGCACAGGTGTACATTTTGGCGTTTGAGACTACCGTTAAGTCTTGATTGACAAGGGATTACGCTAAGCAAGCAGCGTCACAGTGTTCACATGCACTTAGACAACATCCGCTGTGAAAATCCCATTAACACCTACCGTTCACTGCGTGGGTCAAGACCAATTAGGCGTCGAAAGGTGGGTCTTACCGTTTTTCTCATAGGGGTGGCCGCTCCCAAAAGATCACAATTTATCGACACAATCGGACAAGGTCACACTTATGACATTGTTGACGGTACAATTTCAGATTACACAAATGGCCCACGCACTAAATGTTTTATCTGGGACATTTTTGTGCTTTTGTAAAAGCACCAGGAGTGGTGGATAAGTTTCGTAATGTTAAACATCTTTGAAGAGGCTGTCCCGTATACATAAATGGTACGTTCCACTGGCGGCCTTAGTGACAGCGGGAACACTTGAATACCGCAACAGACACCCTTCACATCTTCAACATTCAAGCAACATTCGGCCTCTTTCGGCCGAAGTTTCGGCTTCTTTTGGCCCCAAGACATTTCGACACCCCCGTTACGATTTATTTTTTCCCCTTCAAACTTATTAGTAACTGACAGACCAGTCATATTCATAAGCGTGACCTTTGCGTTTTGACCAGTATGACTTTTACAGTGCCGTTTAGGCGCCGCTTTTCAAACTTTGACAGTGTCGGCGGCTATTGCTATTGAAAATGATATGAAACTCTTTTCGACGGTTTTTCACCATGTTCTCACAAACTTTAAAGCATGTGAATGCTGACACTATACTTCTCAGTGTTTTGTAACATTTGGCACCAGTTCCCCAACCAGATAGTGCCGAAACGTCTTTGGTCGCGTTGCCTAAACGTCTTGGGGTCGGAAATTGTGCGGACGAAACGACTTTGCGCCAAAAGGTCTAGAAACCCGACATTGTCCGTTCGATGAGAATACTAAGTGAGTTGAACAATTTATGAATAAAAATGAAATATCAGAAGCCGCGGCACTGGAACTACTTGGGATTAGAAAATACAAGGTGGAAACAAATTGCATGGGCTGCAAGAGAGCGACAGCAAATTTTCCCAAGGCAAAATACGTAGCGATGCAGAAATCCCACGCCACAAAACAATAGCTGCTTTGGTTTGCAGACGTTTTGGCACAATGGCAGTGAACTGATAATGTCGAAGTCGTTTCAATCCCGCGGTCCCGTTTTTCCTTGTCCCATTTCGTTTCCGGACCGCGCTATTACCCAATAATCGTACAATGCAACCACCCTACCACTAAATGAGAAACCGACCTTGACAAGGTAAAAACATACGTCGACTAAAAAATGTTCATCGTACACCGGACGAATGTGAATCAAATGATTTTATGGGAATGGACACGACAGCATTGTTATCAGTTATCATGGCAGTAGCCAAAATGCTGCAGGACCGAAGACAAATTTCAATATGAATTTGACCGTCACAACGTAATAACGTAATCGCCCTGAGTTTTCATCAACATGTCATCATTGGTCGGCAAACCATTGAATGAGACGCTTACGGGCTAACTACTTGAATACAGTGCAAAACACCATCCTAATCCTGAGATTTACATGTAATGAAGACGGGTCTGATATCATATTCGCCTGAATCGATGGTACTCATGTTGGATACGAACAACAGCAGAGAGTTATCTATCTGTGACCATGGAGGTAGGAAGACTACTACCTCCATGCTGTGACGTATGACGCTTGACGAGAGGTCTATCGCATGCAACTTGCGCTTGATGAAATGACGTACTTTTCTCTATGTTCATGTTTTCTCAACTTCTCTCCTTTGACTTTTATGCCACCGACAGGCGATTGGTTCATGACTCCAGAAACGGTCTTCACCCACAGAAATGCTGTACAGAGTGAGGACGAACTATTGTCTCAGAAATGCTCGTAGTTTGATTAGTGTTAATCGGTTTTCAAGGCGCGTGAAGATCTAAAAAATGGCTGCTCACTGAATCCTCGGTTACTCTAACCGTAATGAATCACAGCATGGAGCTGTTCTTTTTATCTCCATGATCACAGACACCGCAAATGTACATCCACATACAAACGCAGATGTTTTTGTTGTCATCCAATATTGTTTTCCCTATATCACTCATCGGGCTCGCTTTCATTCCTCAGCAGTGAGACGTTTCCGAGGTCGAATCGAATGCTGCCATAAACTTACACTGTAGTGTACGCTTGTCATGGAAGTAATTAGTCCAAGCGCTCGTGTTGAGGGCATCGAGATGCCGTAGCAGTTCCGACAGTTAGGTCGAACAGTTAATACTCTATTTAAACCTTACAACTAATCAGTCAACAGATTATGCATAATCCCTTCCCTGGCACTCCCCAAGTTTATTTACTCATCAGCTACTGTGTAGATTGCGCTCTAAAAAGAGTACAACGCTCCCAAAATTCACCATTTTTAGCCTCATTTCGACCGTTGACACTGATTTCAATGAGTGAATATACTGTTGAAGTTGAACACTTTGATTTCACTATCTGGTTTTAGTGTTTTGTCGGTTGAGTACATTGTTTATTGCCATTCAAAAGGAAAAAACCGAACCAATTTACTAAATCGCCTTTTTCTCAGTTCGGCATTTTGTCACATTGCAGCACATTCAAAAGAGTTTAACTCGAGAACGCGTGAACGGAAGTTCACCAGATTTTCACAGACGTTTGTCAAGTAGGTTGTCTCCAAAACCTTGTCTCAGTTTCTTTATGAAGATTTTTAAAGTCGAGTTATTGCTGCTTAATTAGGCGGCGTTGCAAGACTAATCGGTGGATAAACTTTGACTCAACGATGTGAAAAAACTAAGGCCTTTTTCAAAAATCTGAGACACGGTTTTGTAGCCAGTATTCTGAAGACCAATGCCCGTTATCAATTAAAGAATAGCCCCTCTCCGCTCAGACTTAAACTTTTTTACGTGAGACCACCCATTTTCTTTACACTTTCACTAAGATCTTCAAAAAAATTCATCGCACACTAATTTTCTTGATAAAACAAAAAAATTCATAGCAATAGCTTTCAGGTGATATATAATACTTGGGTAAAAGTACACATCTTGATGGCAAAATTCACGTTTGAAAATAGGTCGACGCAAAGGTGGAAAGCTACCTTAATGCAGTCACTTTAGATATGCCTGGGCCTAACAGGGAGAAATATGGTTCATCATCCCTATTGACCTATATACAAAATTTTGAAGCAATCTGTTGACCTGTTTCAGAGAAATTATTTTTGAAAATAACAGGAAAATAACCCAAAGTACAACAAGCAACATAAAATCTGCTTAATCCCTGAGACAATTTTAATTATAATAGAATTCATTGTTTCACGGCAAAATCTGTAAAATAAAACCCAGTGAATTATGTGACTCAAACAGCAAAATAATGAAATTAGATCCTGGTGAAAATTAATTCTCTTTACAGTATGTTGTAAACTTTGGAAATATGTTAAAAGATATACATGTTTAGTATTCCTAACTTATGTACATTCTACTATGTGTCAATTGAGATGTGCCAGCTAATGACTGTGTAATTCACCAAATTACAAGACCAACTAGGTGTACCTTTAAATATAGGAATAAAAAAATCATGTCAAGAGTTTCTTGATTGAAAATGAAGCACTCAAGCTATCTACACAGCAAAAAAAGGCAGACACATGCCTGTAACAGAGGCTAATCAGTACCTGTGACAGGCCCAGAGAAATAACCTTTGTTGCAAGACCAGTAAAAATCTGTCAGATTTTAGGGTTGTGTGTAAATCCTGATTCATGGTGGTACAGCAATGTATACAATGCTGTAATTTCTGACTGTATCAAGACCTATGATTACAGCACTGAACCACCGGTGTGTGTACAGTGGTGTGTCAGCTTTGAATTTACAGGGCCTGAAAATTTGGATGGATTTTAGGGTGTAAATTTGTTGTAAAATTGGCAAATTTTGATGATAGAAGCAGAAAGAAGCGTTATTGTTTGAACATTGAAAAATTTCAGACCCTGTTAGAGATCAGTGTTCACAGCACTGTGTACAGGTGCTGTAACAGGTAGAAATACAGCCATGTGTTCACAGTACTGGATACAACTCCTTCTGTGTTTGCTGACGCAGACCTGTATCACATTTTGTATCAGGGCCTGTGCAGGAACTGTCGCGGGGTGACTTTGTTTTGCAATGTATGTTTAAATAACTCTTACTTATCACATACATGTTTGTGTACTGTTAAATTGTAGCTTTTGTTCAACTCATCAAAATCTTAAAAGCTAGGAAAAATTGCTTTGAAAAACACATTCTTACATATATCAGGACAAATTGATTACTGCTTACTTATATTATCCTAAGAGACCTGCATATAAGATTCAAAGCAATCTGACAAGCAATTTCAGAGACACTTTTTGACAAGCAACAGGAAAATACCAATAATAACACGGAGTGCCTCACATTTGTTTCAGCATGTTTAAACACTGTATCTGCACCTTGATAAATTCTTGAGGACACAAAATCCAGATACGTCAAAGTGACAAATTTCATCAGTACTTCAAAAGATGTACTTGTAAAGTATTTGTAATTTATGCCTTGGTTATACTAAACTTTGCTTGGTGTCAACTGACCTGTGACAGCTAATGACTGCATATTTCACTGAACTTACAACACCAGCTCTGTGTACTACTTTTCAAGTAAAGCAATTATAATAGAGAACAAATCAGTTGTTGACCAACAGAGGGACGATTGATAATTACTCAGAAAAGCTATGCATCAATGTTCTGTCTCACACAATTGTCACTGAACTGTTTTTATTAGGTGGTCTCTCACTGGCTCTGCCACACTTCCTCTGCAGTATGTAGTGTCTTGAATTAGAGTCATTAAGCATTCACTGATTGGGTGTGTCTATCAAATCGTTAAGCTTGTCAGATTGCCAAAAAGGCCTGGAGGCAATTATCCTTCTACCTGGTGGGACCTCCTCATCAGACATCAGGTCTGCAGTTACATCATTCCAGAAACCCTTCTCATCTGCATTGATCACTGAACTTCTCCTCTTTAAAATCTGTAGATAGAAATGAAAAATGATGGTTATTTAAAATAATGCAAAGAGTGAGATGAATTGTGATGGTATAATACTTACAGGTCACTGTCATAACTAACAATATGGTACATTTGATATTTTAAGATCAACTCTGGTAACATGACTTACTACCGATTTGAACATCATTATGTTGCCTTCCATTCCATCTATGCTTAGGAACATAAGGAAATTCATGTATCATTTTAACATTGGCACCCTTGTCCAAAGACCTTTGAGCACATCAGAATGGAACTGTCAATTTATATTACACTCAACTAAAGCAAGTTTTGCTTTGTTAAGTTTTATTTGTTAAGTTTTATTGTGACAAAATTGTTGACTTTGTGTATCTAATAGTAGATTGTGCAAACTGTGCAAAGATCCCAACCTGTACTACAAATATCCCATGATTCATTCTGATTTGTACCAACAGAGATTCCCTAGTCAAGCCAGTGTAGAGAAAACTGTAGACTACTAAATAAAAATTTTGAAAACATGCTTTGAAGGAGACTCATTGTCAATTACCATTTCAAATGATTTTTAAATATCATGCATTATTTAGAGGAAGCATATACATTTTATATAATTTTCAAGAAATTACATAGCCAGCCATACAGAAAAGTTTGAAGTAAAACAGAGATACTTGAAGAACCTGTCTAGTCAAACAAAAAAGATCGATTGATAGGGCAGATGAAATGTGACAATCATGGACTCGGCCAATGTAGCCGATATAGTACTTTACTTCTGCGAAACCAGTTGAAAAGTCATCATATCATTTAGACTCCTCATCATGATTTTTAGACTCGCCATAGTGTCTTTTAGACTCATCACCGTGTCTTTCAGACTCATCGTGTTTTTAGACTCCCCATGCAGGCGCCTGAGCAAGAATTTTCCAGAGGACAATATTCAATGATCAACTATAGGGTGCTCTATAGCATGGATGTTGCAATATATCGCCATACAAATGATTGACAAATTTTCTTATATTCATAACTCAAATAATTTTCTAGTCACACCCATCAAAAACTTCTCAGTTCTTGTCATTCCAAAATAGAGCATGTGTACCAAATTGCATATACCAGCAGAATCTGATTAAATCTCATTAATATTATCCCTAGTTAGGTGCTTATCAAATTTCAAAGCAATCTGAAAAATGATTTAGAGAAAATGATTTTTGACAATAAAACAGGAAAAATTGCTCCAAAATGTCGAAATATACAAATATACAAGTTTCACCACAATTTCAACAAACTGAAAAAACGTCATCCCAAGCAACCTGCCTACAATATTTCAAAGTAATCAGATGATTAGTTTCTGAGAAGATTTTTGAACATCGACAAAAATGGCCAAAATTGCCCTAAAATATAATATTGTACATAAAGTTCCTCCTTCCCTTAAAAATGCAAATAAATCAACTGAGTTTCCATCGAAAATTCAAACTTTTCCGCAATCTTGGCTGGCAGGATGGCAGAGGAGTTCGATAGAAACTTGGTTGATTTATCGTCATTTTTAATGAAAGAGACTAGAATTTCACTTTCATCCAAAACCTTGCATAGAAATTCAAAAATCAATTGAACGGGAACTTTTCAACATATATTATCTGCTGCTTAGTAGACTAACTATAAGCTGCCAATAACTGTACCCTAAATTGGTGCAGTGTTCTCGGAGGTTCCGTGGTCAAAATAATTATACACACTGTATTTTTTCTTAAACAATAAAAACTCATTATCAAATCAATTACATCTATTATTATTCAAGTAAGCCTCTACTCTATCAGAAAACTATGGGGAGAACACTTAGGTGTACACTGTTGCTGCACAAAGTACCATTCCAACTTTTCCCCACACAGAAACTGGGCAGTTTGGATTATTCATACCTATCTTAATCCTACTGTTCGTAATGTTTATGTCGTAAACACATCTATCGCACACTTTTAACACCTTTCCCGGGATCTTGAACCCGGTTGGTCAAAATTGGCTGTTCTGGCCTTTTTGATCACCCCTCTTAAAATGCTTGGATAGTTGACTTGGAAAACGATTAAAATTAAAAGTTTCATTAGCAATTAAGCCAAACACCGGAAAACACAGAAAACATGGCTCATTACGCGTTCTCAGTAGGTGAAAAAGTTGAGGCCCTCGATGACTGTTACTGGTGGACAAAGGGTGCAGTGAAGAAAATAGTTGCAGTTGAAGAAGGATGGTGTCAGTATCTTGTCGGGTTCAACGGTTGGTCAGCAAAATGGGACAGAATTGTCGATGAAAATAGCACTAGGCAAAAGCCTTAACATTCATTCGGACACCAACAAAACCAAACAGATTAAAACCACCTCAGGATTTCAACAAATATAGTCGTAAAATGTGACTACGCTACATCATGAGACACAAACAATCGCAACAACACCAATTCAAAGAAAAGTCAAATTGGACTCCACGAACAGCAAAAAATACAAAAACCTGAAAGCTATCTGAAGCTGCTAAACTCGCACTTCTAGAGATACCCTTTCAAACAAGGAAACAAAACATGTCGCGTGCCCAAAGAATCGCGATAAACCAGCTTGCAAACAGAAGACAAATTCCATAAAACCCTTCGACAAGGGTCGGGTTTTCGTCTTGGTCAACACAAAAGATTACGTACACGAATGCGAAAGGCAATTACGCAACACTAAGTATTATACACAACTAGCCAGTGACAACACAGAACAAACAGTAAACAAAGCACACGAACTATTAAACACAATGTACGAGAACAAACACATCGATCATGATACTTGTAAGTATCTTGATCCAGAAAACATAAAATCCGTACCCCGATGTGGTACTTATTGCCTAAAAATTCACAAACCTTGGCAAAAATCTGAAAGACACACTAATCAAAACAAAAGTTACTGAAGTAAAGAAACATAGAACAAACAAACTGAACCACTAAACGGACTCACAGCGAGACCCAAACATTAATATACTTGCCTTGCTACTCGAAGAGCAAGACCACTAAAATTCATTAAAATAATTTTTCACAAACACAAACTAAGGAAAGAATCTACACTGCGACTGATGAGAAACCACACTCGGGTTTCGAAACGCGAGCGTCAAAGGGCCACTCTATCAACTTTGTAACACAATAGGTCCGGCTGCGTCTCGCCATAAGCTTTCCCCACACAAACAATACATTACCGTACACACTAATCCAAACTTCCCTACAAATATCCGAGGCCAAACAAACATTTTTATTAACACAAACAATCGGATAAGAATGTAGGAACACAGTTTTAACACGAATCAAACACAACTCGACACAAAAACATTTTGATAGTTAGGTGGGGAGCCTCTTTCACACTGTTTACATACATAGAATGTATTTTCAAAGAGGAGACTCGCAGTCCAGTTGCTGTGATGTACTTTAAGAAAAATTAAGACGTTTACAAGAAAATTCAGTTTAGGCTACCCTCGGCTTTTCCAGTAACCGCGAGTTACTGGTAGTGGTAGCCTGCGGTAATCACTGATGGCATCGGTGACATTGGGCCTTAGTTAGTGACCACTACCTATCTGACTTATAGATTGATATATGGCGGGTGCCACATGTGGGGCAGGATGCGCTTACTATTGTCGAAACACCTGACATCACTTCTTGGTCTTCTGGCCAGAGGTCCATATTATCTTTCTTTCATGAATGTGACTTTGTTTGTGCACCGTCTATTTACTGTCTGTTCTGTGCTGTTTTGTGACTATGTTTACAACTATTGTCTTCCGAATTCCGACCTAATGTCATTGGATTATGGATTGGTATGATTGCGATTATTTTTTTATGCAATCAAATACGATCACGGACGTACCACGCACGTACAAATACCACGATAGTAAGCTTATGATGTTGTGTGGGCCGCTGTGTGCATGTTTCATTCACAGCGTTACCGACGAACATATCACTGCACACGGGCACGAGCTTTAATAGGCGGCTTCAAATTGTCTCTTTCCAATGAACGTTAGTGTAGTATTTGTAGTGACATGTGTGGAACAAACTAATTTGTCATGCTTTGTAAAGAGTAAGTGACATGTGTGGAACCAACAAATTTGTCCGCATGCTTTGTAAAGAGTAATTTTAATTCATTGCGTGTGGGGGGTTCTCAACCTGATGTAATCGCAAATCCTCAGATTTCCATCTGATATAAGTATGTACGTACACAAGAAAAGTAAACTCATGAATTTTAATAGACGGGGTGGCTAAGACCAATTTCATTCAAGATTGGTCACAGCCACCCCGTCTAAGTCTGTGTGGGGAAAAGTTGTCATGCAGAAAACACCAGCAAATTTATTCCTCTGAGAGTGATACAAGATTTTGAATTTACCAATTGGATAACTGTCAGAAGTAGAAATGACACAAATGTACATATACTTACACTTAGCTCTCCAGGAGTCCTGAGATTTCCTTGTGGTCAAGTAGCTGCCAGTCTGTTCTGTGAACAAACTTTTGCTCAATGTGATCCAAGAACATGCTTTGATCATCATTAATCAGGTCCAATGCATACTCAACCTTCTTTTACATTTCTGCAAACACCTGGTACACTCATTGTGATTACATCCTGGAGAATAGAATTGGTGTTAGAATTAATGTGGAGTTCTACCAAATATACAAATTACACAACCACTTAATCATTTAATCACTTAATCCGCTGATATGGACAGCGGATTAGTAAGTTGGCAATGTTTTCGGAGCAATTACAGTGGTGTATACACAAGTTGGAGAGGAGATAAGGACTTGTTGGTAATATATAAAGCAGTCAGACGGTGTGGAGTTGAACTCTTTATTTGAAATATCACAGTCAAAATTAATAAAATCAAATAAGGTAAACCGTTGCACAAAAAACCTCCTCCCCACCCCAGGGTCCTTTCATCTGTTCCCTGTGATCAGAGTAGACAAGGCCTTACCATGTGACAACACGCTTCCCCCCCACATTGTATGCTGATCAGGGGATCCAGGTGTGAATACCCCCAAGGAACTACATAAACAATAGTGTTCACCTTTGGCATTTGCTACATGTTGACCCATGGCATTAAATAAACAATGAAGGTGGTGGTAGTTGTGACCAATATGATGGCATTCACAAAACGAACAAATGTCAAGATGAAATAAACTCTAGGTTTTCAGCCTCAACATCTATCACACAAAGCAGAGATTATATCTAACTATATGTATGTTTCCAGCAGGTCAGTGATGGAGAAACTGTGATCAAGCCTTTGTTCTAAATGTTTGGACATTTGATACACATAATAAACAGGACATGACCATTAGGTGATTAACACTTCACCAAACTATTGTCCTAAAGCTTGGGAAAAACAAACACGCAAACTGTATCTTCGTGTATCATCTCAATACTACAATGGGATGTTTGACACGATGTAAATGTTGAACAATTAATCGACGCCCTTGTGTCCAAATCGACACATTGGAGACCCTGGAATTTTGCCGTTCTCATACCCAGTGTTGCAGCCAGCTTCAAATTTTTGGACTTAATGCCCCCTCACTTCAGATTTTGAGGGTCACTGCAGAACTTTAGGAGACTGTACTAAAAGATTAATCTTTAATTTAGTAAAAACAAAAAATAAAAGAAGGGAGTAAAACAGGGTGTCAATCCAAACAACTTACAGCAAATCATGTGAGAGCTCAAAGAATGCCTAGAGCGAGTCATTTATGACCCATTGCTTTCAGAAATGAGGATCAAACCTTTAAAAAAAGGGGGTCAAATGACTCAAAATTCGCCTCTGACTGAAACACTGCATTGTACCAACGCACAAAAGTTACATTTGTTGTGGATTTGTGTGAAAACAGATGGACTAGTGCAATTGTGAATATCTGACACGTTACGACATAACATGGAGTTGGTAAATAGCTTACCTTGTTCAACAACTATGGTAGCCTACGCACGTAATGCTTCGAGTCGGGACTGGAAGTGGAAGTGAGTACGTATGGTTGACAATAACTGCCGGCCGGTGTTCACACGGATCGAGTTGCCATTCAAACAAAGTTGCAGTACATCATTAGTAGTAAAATTCAGCAATTGACCAAGTCTGCTCATGCTTCTGATGGGTGTTCTGGTTTCGGAAAAACTGACGTCCGACGTGGTCGTATAAACGTGGTCTCGACTCTCGTGCGAGTCACTAACTGAAATGGTACGCACATGACCCCTAACCTTTAAACTCGAACTGGAACATACGCGCATGCGTGTTAAATTTCATTGGAGTTACACGGTCTATCTAGTACCACCGGTACAGTTTCGATTCCAAGCTGAGTACGCGGTTGAAGAATAAATAAAATAATAGAGAAAATAAATAAAAAAATGCGTCAGCGCATCAATTGTGGAAGATGTCTAGAATGAAAAAAAAAAGTTATTTTTTTTCTGCTCTTGGCCAAATGGTTTGTTTTCAAGCTTTGCTCACGGGATTTTTTTTAAATGACGGGGAAAGATTTATATATAACGATTGGGGGGGGGGGGAGTTGAACTATAGGATAGGTATCAATCGTCAAAATCGTCCGGTATTGAAGTTTGAGTCCTTAGGAAAGCGGGATGGGATAGTCCTGTAACATGAAACAAAGGCATCAATTGCGTATCTGTATCAACTGAAATGAAAGCTGGTTGCAACCTCAGTACTAGCGTAGACCAGAGCAGTTGAAGGGACAAGCAGCTATGCCTAAAAAGTCTGGACAAAGTCGCATTTTCTTGGATTATTGAGGTAGTAGAGCTCCATGCTTGGATCGAGATGATTATTCGGTGATGCAAGTAGTTATACATGATCAAAAATGCTAAGCGTAAACGCGATTAAATTTTTTTTTTGATCACAGTCCCTGGATGAAGGGACTAAGGTTTGACCCAACTGTAAGAACATACACACATAAACACACACTAAACTGGCATGGAAATTGCAACATCGTATTTTTGTAAACATCTCTGTTCAACCAATACCAAAAAATAACCGGAGTGAATATCAATCCGACGCAATTCTGATGAGTTTTATTATCATAGTGGTAATTTCTGAACTTCGTTTCTTTCATAGGTAATGATGTTATATAAAACACATTATTCAGGGGCAGCCAACAAGCAGTTCACTTTAAAAACAGCTTTCTTCACATGACAGAATATATTAAATAGGACTATAGATATTAACAGGCCAATTTTAAGTTCAAAGGGTCATAGCTCTTCACGGGGTGCCGTCCCTAGGAAAAATTCTGCTTCCCCCACCCGTACTAAATTCAATTTAACGTCCCCGACATATTTATGCTGCTTCTACTCCGTAAGGTAAGCTTTCGTGTCCGATGACAAACAAATTGATTATCCCCTGTCCCGCAAAAAAAAACCCAAAAAAACTTTGAATCCTCATAATTCATTTTATTCGTATTATAAACAGATGAAAGACTCTGTACATCAGCTCTCCTTAATTTTATTACGTTTGGCCTGTTATTTTTAATGGTCTGCGGTTGTAGGTGTACTCTTTAGCTACCGCGAGACACATCACTGCGTTTCATGAGGACACCGCGACATTGCACTTTTATGTGATATCCGATATTTACGGCTACTAGACTATACAATATCGGGAGTTAGATAGGCTTAGCCAGATCTGTAAAGGGCTGAAATCTCCGATATATATCGGATATTTACGCGCGATTTCACTGAATCTAGTATCGTCTAGTATCGAAGCTAGAGTCAGTCCTTGAAAGTGGGTTTGACCAGAACTGTAAGGTGGTGAAATCTCCGATATATATCGGATATTTACTTGCGATTTGACTGAATCTAGTATCGTCTAGTATCGAAGCTAGAGTCAGTCCTTGGGAGTCGGGTTCGGCCAGAACTGTGAGGTGGTGAAATCTCCGATATATATCGCATATATTTACTGCGATTTGACAGAATCTCAGTATCGTCTAATATCGAAGCTAGAGTCAGTCCTTTGAAGTCGGGTTTGGCTAGAACTCTGAGGTGGTGAAATCTGCGATATATATCGGATATTTACGCGCGATTTGACTGAATCTAGTATCGTCTAGTATCGATATTGGAATCTCGAAATCGCCGATAAATATCGGGTCAATATCGGAGATTTCACAGATCCGGCGTGCCAAGGCATAAGGCAAGTCATTCTAGTATCATCTAGTATCCGATATCAGAGTCCCCAAATCGCCGAAAAATATCGGGTAAATATCGGAGATTTCACAGATCCGGCGTGCTGAGACACAAGGCAAGTAATTCTAGTATCGTCTAGTATCGATATTAAAGTCCCCAAATCGCCGGTAAATATCGGGTAAATATCGGAGATTTCACAGATCCGGCGTGCCGAGGCACAAGGCAATTCATGCAAGTGTCGTCTAGTATCGATATTACAGTCCCCAAATCGCCGAGAAATATCGGGTAAATATCGGCGATTTCACAGATCCGGCGTGCCGAGGCACAGGGCAAGTCATTCTAGTATCGTCTAGTATCGATATTAGAGTCCCCAAATCGCCGAAAAATATTGGGTAAATATCGGAGATTTCACAGACGCGGCTTCCCATGGGACAACCGCAGTTCATTCTAGTATCGTCTAGTATCGATACTAGTTCCGAAATCGTCGATATGTCAAACTTAGATACTAGATTGTAAATATCCGATATTTAAAAATTGTGCAAAGTCGCCTTCATGGTTTCCGCCGTATATCGTAAAAGTTCTTGTCCTGTATAAGTTTACGAGCAATTTCCTCTCGCCAGTCGTTAATAACCCGTTCCCAACGCCAATCATGTGATTTTACCCAGCCCACAAACAAAATCTGCCACACACCATGCAGTTAAAATATTGTTTCACTGCCCTTAAAAAATCCACTGTCCTCAAAAAATAAAAGGATTCCCCTGCCCCTTTTCGATGAACAGCTCCGTTGGCTAGCCGACGAACCTGAATCTTTCAACTGTCACTAAAGTACGGACAACAATAACACTGCATTGCGCCAATGGACCCCAGGCCATGGAATTTTACCCGAATAACCTCCGTCACCCCACAAAATGGAGTGGCCATGAATTAACAAATCACAAAATTGTGTAACTTTGGATTCCGAGGCAGACAACTCAGGTTTTAAAACTTTTGAGTAGATACTGACAAGCTCACCCATGGGATGGGACTGTTGGAGACTAAACAACTGCTTCTAAGAATTAATCTTTGACTACTGAGAAGATTTTCTGGTCATGTTACGTCACATTCTCACCAATCAGATATTGTTCATTTATTTGTTTATCATCAAGGGGAGGCGTTAGAATCTAGTTTTGCCCACAGTCCCTCTATGTGGATAGAGGGACTGTGTTTTGACTTACAGAAGTTTAGCTGCGTTTTGTTGATCCTTTTCCGACAACAAGGCCTTATAAATATATGGTACTGGCGCGTGTCATGGGACCGCAAATTCATGCAAACACGTGCTTTGATGCAAATACTGTATTGCTGATGCGTCAGTTTTCGGTGCGGAGCTAAATCGTCGCAATCAACAGTGCTCAGTGAACGATGGCTAAAAGCAGGGGACGACCAGAGCGATCTTCACCGCCCCTAAAATTACAGGCTGTTTTTTCAGTGAAAACCGACTGTTTTGGAGAAAGCCCGAAATGTCACCACCTTTGTCGTTTCACCTCTTTGACAGTACTCGCACCATACACAATGTACCATTAATTACAACATCGCTTCAACCACGGTCCCTCCACAAAATTGTGGAGGGACCGTGCTTCAACCCGTGAAAACGACTGGTTGAAATCTCATTTCACATGCATATGTGCAAATCCAAAGCCAAGCCGGCTTCATTTAGATGCAAATGAACGAAGGGTGCAGTATATCAAACAAAGGACTGCCGACTTCTAAGAATACCAAACATTAAACACCGCCCCTCCACCCACGGTGCATTAAACTATTTCCCAATCGATCTGCGTATCATAATATGAAAAAGTTCTCTGGGAAGGAAAGCAATTCTATAATTTAAGCGTAGCATTGCGGTGTTTTTGTCCGACAGTAAACCCATGTACAGAAACAAAGCCTGTGGTTAAAAATAAACTTACGCGGACAAGTACAATGAGACATACAGTGATTTTCTAAATTTCGTTCATGCTTTCCTCTGACTAATTTTTCTGTGATTTTTTCCCTTCTGAGTCGACCAGTAGAATCGAAAGCCATCTAGTCGATCGACACCCGTGACACACTTGTCCGATGTTATCTTCGATACCTCTGATGTCCGACGCGGCGTTCTCTTCGAAAAGCTTGTCCGTTCTCTCGATACCTCGACACACTTGTCCGACAACCTCTAAAACGAGTTATTTCTCCGGAGAATATATGGGCCACGAAATGCGGACCTGTGACATTTATTTCACTTTTGTACTGCATTGAACTGACTTCGTATCAATGTTTGTCAGCTGAAATATTTTTTTCATGATTGTTACGAGAGTTTACTGATGCAATGGCAGCTGAGACGGCGATGTCTGATAACAAATTCGACTGATAACCTTTCATTGACACGTTTTGTACAAAAAACACCGTTTGGCTCATCTCATGTATTAACCATCTGCAGCTGGTCGCTAGATTTGAAACGTTTGAAGGACTTCCTCTGCGGCAAAAGCGTACCCGTTTTACACGATCTACATTTGTTGCATAATTTTTCATGTCGGTGGCTTTCTGCATTTTGAAAAAAAAGTTATCTTTCCATCATTTGTTTATCACTAGTAGTTCTGACGTCGCAATGATCGGACGAATTCCGATCGCACTGTTTTGATGTCAAAGGAAAGTTTCAAAAACGGCGCTTTTCAGAAATTCTTCCGGACATTTGAGGAAGGCATTAGGTCGATTACACCACGGCCATGATATAGCTGAATGATCTGGGCCTGACCTACACTTTTGACAACTCAGCTTTATCTTGATCTGGCACTTTCTCCCCCGTTTTGATAACAAACAGCTGTTTGTTTTACCATGGAGGTAGCAGAGGTACCTCCATGGTTTTACCTTATGAAACATGTTACAATTTGTTTCCATTGGTGCTTGACTTCGGTTGGATCGAGTAGATTTGGGCTGAAATAGTTGCAGTTTGGCCAACTTCTGCACCGGGCGACTCCTCGTAGTCCCCGCGTATGTACAGGGAGTATTTAGTGGGACCGATAGCACGAGGAGTTACCTAGTCAGTAGCATTTGTTGCATTGTTGTCAGAGTGCACACTCGAAGTTATGATGTTATAACTGTATGCTTGTTTTCAAGCTCTGTTTGTAGCAGTTCTAAGCTTTGACAATATCCTATCTCATTTTATCAAGTTCGGGGACCCGCTAACATATTTATATATGCAGTGCATTAATCATTGTAATAGAATTCAACAGTATCCATAATGGATACAGAAGTGTATTTTCTATACCTGCACTTCTTACACCCCAGCAGATCTGCAATGCATTATGGTTAGGGAATCCAGCAATATCCATAAGGATTACGAGATGTATTCCTAAATCAACTTCTAAGAGTGTTTAACTGGATACTAATAGAATCCATTGTGTATTCTACCACTATATTCTCTAAACTGGATAGCAATGGATTCCCTTATGGATTCCGCTGTATACTGGTAGAATCCACCAAACTATATTCTGGTGGATTTTGATAGATACGGAACATTTGGCACAGTGCATGTGGCTGTTTCCTATGCCCTGTTTACAACTTTTGCATATCCATACATATAATCAGTACAATGTCTACACATGCATTATTGTGCCAGTACCGGTATGTCAGAAAATGTAAGAAAATAGATGGACTCTTATAAGGTAGAAATTCTTCACCTTAGGAAAAGATATTTTGTCTTTAAAATTTTTACAATTCTTTTGTGATCTACCCCTTGCTGGGGCTCCTTTTAAAGCTCTTAGAGTGAGACAAATTTTTATTAGCTCCCATTTGCCATACATATATGGCAATTGGGAGGTTATATGGTTGAAAAAGTCTGTATGTGAGATGTCTGTCTGTCTGTCTGTCTGTCTGTATGTATGTATGTATGTATGTATGTATGTATGTATGTATGTATGTATGTATGTATGTATGTATGTATGTATGTATGTATGTATGTATGTATGTATGTATGT
Source organism: Ptychodera flava (assembly GCF_041260155.1). Taxonomy (NCBI): domain Eukaryota; kingdom Metazoa; phylum Hemichordata; class Enteropneusta; family Ptychoderidae; genus Ptychodera; species Ptychodera flava. Next base: position 30,219,251 of record NC_091930.1, read on the forward strand.
ATGTATGTGAATGTATGTGTAGTGTCTGTGTATGGATGTCTGTCCGTCCAACGCAAACACTCACGAACCGCTGCATGTATTGAGCTGATTTTTGGTGTAGTGATGCCGTACATGGTGTAGGTGTGCCGTTATTAAAATGAATTTTTAGTCTCATAGATATGCAATTGAGGTAGACAAAACAGCAAAAATGGTCAAAAATCAATAACTAAGGAACTACTCATCTGATCATTGTCATATTTGGGTTTTAGGTACCTTAGGCCCAACTCATTTAAACATATAGATTTGATGTCAATATTTGATGCTTTCTATTTTTAATGATTTCTTTCCTCTCTTTTTTGCCATTTTAGTAAAAACTATTTTTCTCTGAAACCAATGGTCAGATCGCTTTGAAATTTTGCGTGCAGGTGACATGTGATAACTCAAAATATAATGCATCAAAATTATGGCATTTGGCAATTTTTGCCATTTTTGGTTAAAAAAATCTTCTTTGAAACTGTTTATTCCATTACTTTCAAATTTGGTGTGAAAGTTCATAGGAGTGACCTGAAGATGACTCTGTGAACTCAAGCTGAAATTTGCAAATTTTGTGGTACTTTTTGCCATGCTTTCAAATTTGGTACATAGGTGAAATGTAGTAGGTCATTCATTCAAAGTCAAGTACTGCCTGTGTAAATGAGCAGATTATGATTGTGCTGTTCCAGGCTGAGGTGCTTTTTGTAGGAATGATGCAATGTTAGACAGTAATTGATGTTTTATCTGAATTTGACTTATATTGTATGTAACTCTTGTACTGTATAAACTCTATCAATTCACCCAGAAAAAAATAATTAATATGATTTTAAATAATTGGATTAATTAGGAAATCAACAAAGCCAAAATAACGTTAGTGTAGAATTATTAGAAAGTTCAATTTTTTGACAGTTCATTGTGAACTAGTTATCATTTTGGAGGAAAAGGCAACTTTCCTGAATCCAAACTTTGACATATTCTGAACCGTCATATATTGTGCTCTGTATGTTATCTAAAAGAAATTGCTCATAATGGTTTGTCATGATAGCTTGGTCAAATAAATAGAGATAGAGAAAGTTCCAATATCCATCTATGGTTGACTTGGTAACGATTAAATAAAATTACTTTTTGAGGAAAAAAATAGAGTGGTCAATTAAAAGAGTGGTGAAGTGATAGGGTTTTTATGGTAAAGCTGGGCTGTAAGATTCCTCATTGCTATTTATAGCAATATTCCTTATTATGCTTTTGATGACCTTGAACTTCTTAAGTTCAAACATTTGTCTCTTCTGTGTGCTTTCTCTGAGTACCTACAGGCTCAACTTATTCATCAGAACTTTCTTGCAATGTTAATTTGAAAGTTAAAATGTGCTTGTTTAATAGGATGAAAATACTGATAAAGATATCCAGCTGAAGATTCTTTATAACCTGACAGATATGCTGTTTTACTATGTATATCTTGATAAGCAAGTCTTGTTTACTTTAATTAGAATGTAATTAACCCTCGTTTATACTATTATAAGCAGTAGTATCAAGTTGAACAAGCTGATATTGAACAGGTTGGTCGGCTGTTGGAGGTTAAAAGCTGTAAAAATAAATGTATGCATGTATGCATGTCTATCTGTTTGTCTGTCTGTCTGTCCGTATGTATTTATGTATGTATGTTAGTTAGTATGTGCGGATGTATGTCTGTCCACATTAAAAACTCAAAAATTGCAGCACCTAACATCTTAATATTTGGTGGACAGGTGCACCCAGGGTTGGAGATGTAAATTTGTGGAAATAAACATGTCAAAGTCAAAAATGTGCAAATGAAGGCAAAGAAAGGAAAAATCCTGCAAATTGCTAAAACCCTGTAGCTACTGGCCAGATTTGGTTGAAACTTGGTATGCAGGCTCTTTATAGTGACTTTAGTTACATTTCTTCAAATTGTGGTGAAATTTTGAAAGTTGAATTATTTGGGTGTTTTTCTTTTTTTTTTCCGTCAAAAAATCTTATTTTCTGAAAGCGCTCATCCCATTGCCTTGAAAACTTGTATGTATGATCCTAGGGTTGGCCTTTGTCAGATGTTTTCAAATAGTTGTGAAATTTTCATATTTGTATTTTTGAGGCAATTTTCCCATTTTTCGACAAAACATCATTTTCTCCTAAAGTATTTGTTGGATTGCTGTAAAACATGATAGTCTTGATCCTAGGGTTGTTTTCTGTCAGATGTGTAAAAGTCATTATGAGATGGAACATTTCATATTGCTGGGGTATAAGATTAATTTGGACTTGCAATGGAATTTTCTTAGTCAACCTGTAAGAATGCAATGTCATGTGTGTACTAGTACTTAGTATCTCTGTAAAATGGGAGGACAGTGTCATTGACACTATTTTTATCTTAAAGGCAGACGCGAAATGGACCGGGATCAGGATTAATGCCAAGTTTTGGGTGGGCGTTTGGGGGCATGGCTCTGCATAATGAGTCTGTTGGCCACGGTTGCTATCGTTTGACTTATCTACGTGATCTTTTTGCTCTCAAATCACGCTCGTACTATAGGTACAGTTCGCAATACTCGAACGAAAAAGGATAGAACGAAAAAATATCAATTTCATCAAACAGGAGCTTGCTGAGTTGATCTACTGAAGTTTTTGCTGCGTTGATTTACTGAAGTTTCGGGGTCATGTCATCGTTCGAAAATGATTCGGCTACTGACCGCCATATCTTAATACGGAATTGGCGCCGTACGTAGTGGAAATAATCATCAAGAAAGTAGTAAACATAAACATTATATTAAAGTAATCCGAAGCTGGCAATTTGGTATGTTGAAATCACGAATTACCGATCTGAACATGAGTGAGAAACATGGTTAGAAAAATGGAAGGAAATAGGTGAACGACGCGACGTCACGACCGCTCGCCAAATTAAAAAAATAAGTTCACTACATCACGGAAGGATCGAGATTTCCATGAATCTCGTGTACCACGATATCTGTAAGCGATCAAAGTCGGCTGCTCATTTGCTTGAAGGTCACCCCGGACAGCTCATCACGAGCTATGTTTATTTTCGGAGCATTGGGATGAATCACGGACTGTGTTCATAGATATCTTCGTTATTGAAGAAATATTGTAGACCAACCTTTGTCGAAATCTTACGATGTAGTGCCAACTCAATGAGTCGATCTTAGACAAACGTATCCTCTTAGGCCTAAGCCTTTCAAGGAAGATCGGGTGATGACACTCACCTGCTCACCTTCAACTGACAAATACATGTTTGATGTCTTACAAACTTTGTTTAATTCTCATAACAGAAGTTCAAACGTTACTGGGGCAACCGGTATGTCAAAACCTTACCAACCCTCCGAACACGACCTGTCATTGCCATGTGTGAGAACACATGTACATACAAACCATACGGCCATTTTCAGGGCCAGCATTTATATCAAAAGCGACTGTAGCGTACCAGTACTTTCAAATGTAGATTCGGGGGACTGTTTTAAAAAGTGGCTCTCTTTGACTGACTGTAATTAAATTGATCATCGAGGTTACCGCCATGCTTTGATGTTTAGTTGTTTCCATGTCATTGTCAATGCGAACTATGGACTCTGCCTACAGTTTTGTGGAACAGTGTATGCACTTTTCGCAAGAATACATCGTACCAGTAGTGACTCATCTCTTGCTAAGTCACACTTTCGCGATGTTATTGCATCATAAATGTTTGTTAGTAACATAGTTTATGACAACCACGAAGTTTTCATCCTGTGTGCGTGCCAATACACATGTAGCTATAAGCGTACACATGGTTTGTTTACATCGTAATTGTTCTCGTTTGCACAGCAAATGTTTGACCAGTTTACACTTCTGCGCGTAATGGAATGATTGACAATTGTTTGAATCACTGAACGGCTGTTCCCCAGGGGCCATTTCTTTTGTTACGAAAGCGATTTTTCACTAATCATCGTAATTTTTAAAATGCTTTGTGAAACTTTGCGGATACCTGTATGGCCTACGAGTTTATGAAACAGTCTGTGTTCATGGTATGCCAATAATGTTTGTTTGAGAATCGCTTCGCTGATTTTCACGGAGCGGTCTACCTTGCTGTTGCCAGTTGTCACTCAAGCGCCATTATAAATTTTCGATGAGTTAGCGGTCTTTTATACCCCGCACCGGGGTTTAAAGTGTTAAAGGTATACATTCAACTGCAATCTAATATGCCCATATATGGTCAAAGGGGTGTTCCTTGGTATTAAAAATGCCACTGTGAGGGAGCAGTTTTTAAAAAGCAGCCACCCGCTTAAAATCTGTGATTGATTAGATTTTCTCTTTTCATGGTAACTGTGGCAATTTGGAACAGGGGACAGTGCCGGTATACCTTTAAGTTTTGTAAATGAACAAAAAAATCATCACAGAAATAACACAGGAATAGTGGCCATTTTGAATTTCAAATATCTACAGACAAATTTCAGCTCATTTGTTTATCTGGCAGCAAAATTTGCACAGTAACCGAATTTTATGCTTGATTTCAAAAAAGAATGTTTCCTTACAGCCGCAAACTAACCTGAATACATGCTTATCTTTAGTGGTGTAGTTTCTTAAAAATCACCGAATATTTTAGGCCAGGTTGCCTGGCTTTTTCTAATTAAAGCAAGTATAACACCTGATTACTTATGTTTAAAAGAAAAAAAAAACCGTGAGTTTGCAAGGTTGCAAACTGTACAAGTACTGGAACATGTCATGCTATTCCATATGAACTCTAAATGGTCCAAAATGAAGATCGTCAATACTTTCCATACAACCTTGTGTCAACATATTGCTCCTTGAAGCCAGCCATCATCATGATAGCTTTTTCCCATACAAATTTCTGCGAGAGCTTTTGCCTGCTTAATGAGTTGGTGGGTGTGTGTGTCAATATGTACGCACTGATAACAATGAATTTTAAATTTGACGCCTAAACCAAGCATGGCCAGTGATTGGAGAGAAACGCCGTTCCACTTATCACGAACATTCCCTCAAAGTGTAATTTGTTTATCAGGTCCTAAACGCTATTTTAGTGCAACTTCAGACGTGAGCTGAGCAAAATCACCTAAGTTTTCAAGACAAAGCATAAAGACAATTTTCACTGGCGCTTGTCGCATGACTATACTTTCTCAAAGAAGCAGGTCTTTAGTCAAGATTTCAAAACTTCAGTACTTGATGCTGACCGAATAGACTAGAAAGTCTATTCATCTGTGCAGTCGTAGCTCTCGTTTTCCCGGACGAATATGGATTGCAACGGGAAAACCCCAAGTCATGCAACGGAAAAAGAGTTTTTCCGTAGCAACGTACGAGAGCTATGGCTGCTGCTACAGCGACATACGAGAAAGAACGATCATCATAATTTGAGTCTTGTTGGTTGAGTTTTAAGAGAAACTTCGTCTCTTGAACGGAGAGATCTGAATTCTGGTTTATGAAATCGAAAACTTTAGTGTATACACAGTCCATCATAACAGACTGGTTTGTAACAGTGTAATACTGTCAGTAAAATTGTCTCGGGTTTATTGGAAGAGAATGGAGAAAATTGAGACATGATTCTTGAAGTTGACCGGCAATGTTAGCAGTGAGTTGAGTTTTCTGTTTGTCTGTGATTTGATATAGTGTATAAGTCAGCATATCAAAATTAGACTACAATATATCGAAATTGGACCGTATATATATCTCACATGGCTACACTAGGCTTACATTAGATAAAAGATAAAAACAGTTAACCGCCGGCTAAGTACAAAGCTGGGATCGAGGTACGGGCCCGGGTACGGGCGGAACGAATCCTTGTCCCGGGAACGCTAGCGCTTACAAAAGCCAAAGTTGGTCAGTTTTGTTTTAGTGTTATGTCCCCTTGGCCGAAATGTTCTGCACCTGTGAATGCCGGGCCCTGATCCATAACAGAGCAGAAAACATCAAAACAGTTTTGATATAGTCATTCAAGCAGTTCAAGTCACTTGAACTGGAACATTGATTCATGTCATACCGTCATACCGATCGACACGATCGCAAGCGTAGCACTCGTCGCTGACGTGTAATGTATGCGTTTATGTATGGCCGTGGTTTGAGGGACTGTGGGGCTTAAATACTCGAAATTATCGTGTGTTTCAACGCATTTCTTTTCATTTTCGACCAAAAATGGTGACTTTGATATTTTACAACATAGCATGCACTTTTAATAGTTTGACAGTATCCGTTTCAATTCAATGGACAATGGACACATCGTTTGGTGTCGCCGTTCTCAACTATCGAAAAATCCAATCCTTGTGGACTGACCAGGTGGGAGTGCAGAGAAATACTTAGAAGAGCCAAATGTAGAATTTGGACTTAGGGAGATAATTTGTTTGCGTTCCTGCCAGCCTTATCCGAAGCAGTCTTTGTAGTTTTATCGCCCTCGTTCACGATGAATATTCATAGACGTGGGCACTATCCGGTTCTCGGGGCCTGAACCGGATAGTGCCCACGTCAAAATTTGTATGGCCAAAAGTTGGAATGATTGACATTTTTTTTTAATATATGGTCACTTTATCATAGCCACTTGGCGTCAGACAAATGAAGGGTGAAGTGCTAGGATATACCATTACAATGAGTGAAGAAGGTGAAAATATCACGATATCATGGAATGCATCAGCAAACGCCACGTCTCAGGTATTACAAGGTAAAGCTGCTTGTTTCATCTTTATCAAAACGATATATAAAGATGCTTATACATGATGTAGTCTACCGAGTATGTTTGGGAGAATGCTGTCAGATTTAGGGTACTGTATGATTCTTTTATTTCTCCCCAATTCTGAAACTGATGCACAAAACACTAGAGGGCGCACTCTAAATCGCAGTGCATAACTCTGTGTGTTGACAAGCAAGATACAGGGTGCAGTGTAATGTCGGGGATGTACTCCACAAACTGTTGTCAATAAAAAGAACGAAAGCACTGACAAAACTTGTTTTCATTTACGGGAGCTTCAATATTGTGAGCTGCGGGTATGTTGTAACTTTTCATTCAACCATATTTATGGTATACTGTGCGTAATACATAAACATTCTGATTGTATAAAATGTACCCACAGTATGCCATCTTTCCACAGATTCTTCTGTGACATAACTGTATCCCTTATTTTGTAATCGCGTTAAGAGAACATCAAAGTCTAAGTTCGTATATACCAACTTACAAGGTCCATTTTAAAATTTTTAGCCAAGGTTTTGATTATTAATCCAGATAAGCCAAAAACTATAATCAGGAAGAAATTTATGAATGTTGGATGGAATAAAATTTTCAAAATACATGTACAAGAGGCCTGTAATTTGTCTTTTTTTTCTTGCATTTAGGGTTGGAGAAGTATGCATCGTACGATATTCAGGTCGTAACATTCAACAGTGCAGGCTCATCACCACCAAGTCTACTGACTATTTTAGATCTTGCACTAGGTGAGACTTTTTGTGTATTGATTTGTGCTGCCAATATTTGCAATGGCAGGGCCTCACAATAAAGAAGATATGGCAGATGCCAATCAGATTTAGAACATCTACGTGTACTACTACCATTAGTATAGAATTTTGTGAGAAAATAGCAAGAAATGGAGAGTTTCTCGGTTTTTTGAGGGTGAATATATTTTTTCTCACACTAACCAAGTGAGGATATCGTACCAGTATTCTTGCAGTCAATTGACGAGAAATCAGTTTTCTCATTCTACATATGCTGTGAGTAACGGGATACTAGCAGTTATCAGAAATTTGCTTTTCTCACAGTCATAAGTAAGTACCTTTTATTAAAACATCGAAATCTTCCTCTGATTACAACGTTCGTGATGACTTTGACTCTAAATTTCACAAACTATTTCTGAGTGTATTTCTGTTTGCCGTTATGATAAAGAATGAACAAGTACCCATAAAGCATTTAACGGTTTGAGTTAGGTGATATGCATACATGTGTACACCATAAAGATAAGTTTAAATTGTTTTGGTATATGCATATTGGCATTGGAAAAATGAAAGCCTTGATTTGGCGTATTTGATTTTATTTTAGCACCAAGTGAACCGCTCCGTGTCAGTGCTGTCGCCATAGACAAAAATACTATTCTGGTAGGATGGGAGCCTCCTGAATTTCCACGAGGGCGTATCAGAGAGTACAAGATTTACTGGAGAAGTAGCAGCTCTGAGTTGTAAGCTATAAGCAGTTTGATGGCCCTATGCTTTAACGCAGGCGATACACCACACTTGCACTGGGCCATCTAATTTACCTTTTAACTTATTTCAAACAGTCTTCAAGAATACATTGTATTGAATTCATATGTAGACTGATGCATGTAGAACACAAATTTTGCTATGACCATGCATTTTTGTGTTCTGCAGTTACCATGTCATACCTCGTACACGTTCTGTATATACACATAAATTTGTTCAGGTACATGTATTCTTGTTATATACTGAAATCTCAGTTCTGTATCACATGTATTCATTTAGATACATGTACTGTACATATACTCATTAGGCCAAAGTAAGTAAATTCTTTGTTTTGCGTCCACTCAAAATCCTAAAAGGTACGCGGGTAAGCGGTTAAAAAACACACACAGAAAATTTAACACAAAATCTGTTTGCCTTTATTGGACGATTTTTCTCAAACAACATGAATACTCCTGTCACAGTGTGACACACTATGTGATCACTGTATGCATTTTCATGACAAATGGATCAAAATAAACAGTCATTCTTTGACGTTTGCTTTTCTCTTATTAGTTTTAGATTTCTTTCTTGTGCATTCAAAGTGTCCACATGTCAATACCATTGCACAGCACCTTGACAGCCTCATCAAATTACTTAAATCTGGACAGTTTGAGGAATGGGTACACTATAATAGTATACAGTAGCAGTCTTTTGTCCTCAAGTTCTTGTACGTTCCTTTCAAGTTTCTTGTAATGTTTATGCTCTGATGGAATGTCATAGTTTTGCTGAAAGGTGTCTGTTTTGAAAGAAAACACCAAACAGATTGGGTAACTTGTAGCCTCTGCATTCAATTTTAGAAAGATGGGGCATCAGACAGAAGAAGACATTGATGATATGATTGACAAAAGTATTCCCTGTAGCTTCCTCGGGACCATCCGTAAAACCAACATCTTTCCTTTCCATCAAATAAAAGAAATCATTTCGCAATTGTCAGTCTCCAGACACAGACTCATCAGACCCAAATTTAGGACTCTTCACATCTATATTCCTTGCACTTTCAAAGTACCACACCCAGGATTGATTGAAAAGATGAAGTATCATGGCATAAATGGAAATATTCTAAAGTAGGTCAAAGCTTGATTAACAAATACAAATCAGCAAGTAGTCATAAATGGAGCATCATCTGAATGGAGAATACGTCACAAGTGGTGTCCCACAGGGTTCAGTTCTTGGACCGGTACTTTTTCTAATCAACATCAATCACACTGGTGGTGAAATTAGTTCTGAACTCAAAAATTTACTGACAATACTAAGACATATCACCCCTTGCGAAATTGTAGTGATCCTGAAATTCTACAAGCTGGTTTGGATGAGCTACAGAAATGATTGAACACTGGCGGACGCGTATTGGCTACAAAAACCCCTTCCATATATAGCCAATGAACAATATTTCACTTGGACTTACAACTGAAGAAAATGACTTGGGCGTCCTACTTCATTCTACCTTAAAACCTTCAAGCAAATGTGATAAGTTTGCAAAAAAGCAAACAGAATGCTTGATCTCATTAACCGATCATTGGCGATCAAATAAAACAAATGTCATTCTTCGTCTTTACAAGCAACTTGGGAGACCACAGCTCGAATATGCAGTACAAGCTTGGTCACCATGGCTACAAAAGGACATAAAATCTTAGCACGGCACCTAAAACTAAACTCCAACACTACAATTATCACAATAGACCTAAACAGCTTGGTTTAATAACACTTGAACAAAGAAGAATTCGCGGCGACATGATTCAACTCTAGAATTAGTTATCAAAGGCCATGACCACTGTAACCTTTCACTTGAGTTAGCAGCCGACTCGAGAACTCTATGACAATGTACCCAAACTTCATAAACTAAACGTTCGACTTAACACAAGGAAGTATTTTTTCGGCAAGTTTTTTGGACACCTGGAATAAATTACCAGCCGATGTCATTAATGCAGAAAGTGTGACCTCCTTCAAGAGCAGCTACGACCACCAAGTTTGAACTTTCACAGAGGGATTCTAATAAGCTTCTACTTTCCCTTACCCAAACTGAACGAAAAAGTACGTAAAGGCCTTTCGTTTATAGGACTGATCACTGGCTTGTGTTTTGTTTCAAGTTAAAATGGACGAATGAACCAAATTTTTGGCAAACCTGAAAGACCGATAAACTACTAAAGGCTTCAACACTTTCCGATTTTTCCATCTGCCATATTCTCTGAGTCGTGGTACCCAAGTCCAATCGGCCGACTGAATCTCTCTCTGTTCAAGTCCCGATTGCTCGCAATGACCATGCCTTCAAGTTGCCGTGCAAATGTTTCCTGTTTTGTAACTTTGATTATTTCCCTTCTTTCATCCATTTTTTATCGTGACGGCAAAGCCACAACAGGCAAAGCCACAACAGACAGCGAGAACGTGAGGCCCCGACGTGAGACAGGGGTAATGTGTAGAGAGTACTGTTTTACGTCACCGCATTGTCCATTAGTGAAATCTGATTGCCGTAAAGGAGTGTTTCATCGCAAAGTTAAAAGCCACGACTTGCTTTTGCGACAAAATAGTGCCACCAACGGCGAAATTTTGAAAGGAAAGTTTGTGTTTTTTTTCCGAAAAATCTCCAAAAACCTACCCGCGCGCGGACGCAAAACAAAGAATTTACTTACTTTGGCCTTATATATTATAACACACACTCATCCGCAGTCTGTGTTCTAATTCGCCAATTGATAGTCACGTGGGATGCGTTCTTTTTGTGCTGATCCACGTAAACGACGTCATCAGGCATCATTTGTCGGAACTGGAATGTAAACAAAGATGTCGTCTGCGGCCGAGCGAAACGATAGTCGAGAAATTTCTCGGTTTATCCTACTTTCTGAAGAAGAACTGAATGCTCTGGTTTCCAACAAGGACTCGAAACGAACGAAAACTATAATCAAAGGTGCATTGAATGTTTTGCAGAAGTATTGCGACCCTGACGGGAAAACTTTTTTTTTGCCGAACCACTTCAACATATTACATCATTCATGCGACAAGTTTTGTGTATAGTACGTTCTTATGCATGGCTACGGATGAGGTGTGTTATAAAACACATATTGACTGGCCATGCGGGCGACAGCATACGTCTTTAACCCCTCGGGCCTGTGAGTCACCCCAAAAAACAGACTATTTCCCTCGGCCTACAGCCTCGGGAAACAGTCTGTTTTTGGGTGTGACTCACAGTCTCTCGGGGTACAGACGTATGCTGTTGCCCTCACGGCCAGTCAATATGTCTATACTGAAATCTTGATTAGCTACTGAAACTACTTAACAAGTGATTTATTAAAATAAGCCTCCAGCAGCAGAATGTCCACATATCCAGATTAGGATCAAAATACTGTTTTTTCATGTTAAGGAATGCTGTAGAAATATACATAATGATATTAACTCTTTTGTTCAATCTCTATTCTCTGTGTAGGAATTTAGATGGTTCAACCAATAAGCTACAGTATGAAGTTGAAGGTCTGCAAGAGTATGTTTTGTATGAGTTCTATATTCAGGCGTATAGAGCTGATGGTGGTGGAGGTCTCTCACAGGCAGTCTCTCAATATACCAAGGAAGCAGGTTTGTTTATTAAAGGGACATTGTCGCTATCTTTTGACCCTTTTTTCACAAATATAGTTGCAAACGAGCAGTTGCTGATGTCGTTCGATTTATTGAAAGAGTATGAGGAATTTAGCTGTTTCGAGTTTGGTTACCTTGTTGTAAATTTCCTCGGTCATTATGAAGTACACCATCAACTTTACATTGGCAATAATGAGTGAGCTGTGGGATCACCATCCCTTCAATTTTTTATTTGACCAAAAATAATGAGAGAGCTGAAGGACCACCCCCATTGTTTTTGTTTGTTTTTTTTTCAGTTCGCGAAATGCTCATGGAAGAAAAATGGGAAAACAAGACCCCCTTACTTTTCTTATTTAGTCCACCCACTCCACACATTTTGAGTGGTAGCGACCCGTATCTTGATTTTTTTCCTCGAAACAAGTACTCCACATTTTCAACAAGCGCGGCACGGTTTTTTTCTCACTATCCTTTTATATCTCCTCTTTTTCCTGACATTTATAAAGCCACTGAAAACTTTTGCATCATTTGCATCGTATGGTTTCCCAAAGTGAATGGTGATAAACTCCGGTATCTCTCTCATGCGTGTTTTTTTTGTTTTGTTTTGTTTTGTTTTGTTTTTTCTTGTTTTTCCATTTTTTTGTGCCCTAGCCCTTTTCCCGGATCACCACATATATCTAAAATAATTTTGAAATTTTATTTTCCCGTCCTTCACCTTTTTTCTGGATCCTCACAAATATCTAACAAAACCATTTTATTTACACCAACGCTAACTCCCCTTTTTTATGACACAAATTATTTTCTATATCGGAACTACCACTACAATAGAAACCCCCCCCCGTTTTTTACCCAAGCAACTTTTTTTCTGGATATTACATCCCCCCTCGTTTTTTCAATACGCCCATATTTTTTGTGGACGTACCCCTCCTATTTATTCACCCCGGCGATCTGTTTTCTCTATATATTTTATTTACACCTGGCGATTTTTTTATCTTGGATGAACCCCATCATTTTTCGTAAAACACAGAGCTTTTTGTTTGTAATTCCTCACAAATATTAAAATAATTTTGAAGCAATCGGCGCGCCGTACGTAATGCATTGATCAGGTATTTACCCTGCAGTACAGCATACCAATTTCATAAATTTTCTTAAAATGCATGCAAAAAACGCAATCTATGGACTCTCCCAGTTCAAGCTACACGTATATAAAAAGAGCGTCCTTTTATGTAATCCGGTATTTTATAACAAATCGGCGTCTTTAAATGCCTATTCCTTTATTCGTTTACAAACAAAAACCCTGTATTGTTACGTTCGTCTTGGGGTCACAATGTTTTGTAATGGGATATATTATCAGCAATAATCAGGGGGTATTACATCACAAAAGTCACTGGTATTGACAAGCTATAACGTAATGTAAATTAAAAGTTTGATAGAATGTTCAATGGTAATGTGACTAACGAATTGCAAGCACCTTTTCGGTTTTTTCGTTTATCCTTGTAATATCGTTTTGCTCGCATCATGCTTACCCTTAATCCCCACAATTTCGAATTCGTACCCTGTGTTTGTGAAGTGGTAGGCTATATATTTTGATACATGTCAAATTTCATCATCTGCAAAATTATTATAACTTTTCAATATGTGAGGGAAATGCGCTTATATTTGTCGACCGCTTTCATATTTCGTCTTTGGTGGGTCAACAAATTATTAGAAAATAGCGTACAGTTTTAATTGTTTTTGGTTAATTGCTTGTCTAAACTATGAACTTCAGAAACATATAGATGTAATACATGCGAACGGCAAAAGGAAATACCTTATTTTGGTCAAGGTAGCTTCATATGCTCTTTGGTACCATTTCTTTAAGATGTAAACATACCAAGTGCGATAATTGAATACATGAACCGTAATGAAGATTTACCTCGTTAAACATGCATTGGTTTGAGCGAAAACCACTGAAAATTTAAAAGTACTCTTGTTGAATTAATACTGTGTATAGCCTTTAATTATTCAAATGTTGTTCTTGCAGTCAAACTTGGAGCAGCAGAGATCACAAATATCTCTGCAACGAGTCGATCTATTTCTCTTCGTTGGCAGCCACCCCACACACTCCATTCTCGTAACAATGGGAATCCAATTCCCATGCCAGACGACTACTCTATTTTGTATAATATTACATACTGCATTCCTTCTGAGCCAAGTTCATGTGTAAGTATTCGACGCTAAGTCCGCTACATATAGTTACAAGATACTATGGCACTTAATCTTAATGTCTCGTTTTGCAATATGTGTTTACCTTGAAATCTTCTGGCTTTACATTGAGCCGTCGACAAAAGGCAATAGATCAACCTCGTTCTCAAAATGCCTTTCGGGGCGATGCGTATTACATCATGACCAACGAGTACATTCAACTTATATGATAGTGAAAGCACACTGGAGATCAAAGATACATATCGAAGAATAACTCTTACCGTTAAATACACTTTTAGCCAGGCTATATGGAAATGTAAAAAAAACACTTGGCGTTTGAATAACAAAAGTGTCACAATCCTGCATGGATGCCACGCATAGGCAAAAACACCGTTTCACATTTCATAAAGTCTTGTATTAATTTCATTGTAAATTCACCCTTTGAATCGCCCCTTCTCTTGACCATATCTATCAATGGGCAAGGTATTTACGAAAAAGCGAAAATGCAGGCTTTTCTCCCATATTGTAATATTAATCACAGTCTACAACCAGATTTGTGCTATGGTCGTGTATCATGTGTACACTGACAAAACTTAAAGTGGCACTCCCACTTGGTAACATTTTTAAAACACATGTCTTTAATGCCACGGTCGATCTTTGACGTGGCGACTGCGCGCGGATCGCTAGATATCGATAGAAACATGTCATTTCACGAGCGTATATTTCACATCCCTAAGGTTTACGATCGTTTCTGATTATGACCTGAAATCCCCCGAAAATTAGTTGTTGGGCTGGTCAATGATTTTCTAGGAAGTCCATAATAAGTTCGAAGTTAATTTACCTCCCACTGAGAAGACTTTATATACAGCATTATGCGTTTACCTCAGGTAAGTTTTTTAGCTCCGCTGTCAGCGACGCGGAGCTTATCAATTAGGTTGATTTTCCGTCGTCGTCCGTCATCCGTCGTCGTCGTCCGTCGTCGTCGTCGTCGTCCGTCAATAATTGCCTTCTCCTCTTAAACCTCATGTCCCTTGCTTTGAAATATTATATGCAGTTCACTTAGGGTGACTTCACTTCAATTTGTTCAAATTGTGGAGAAATTTGCATATTTGTATTTTTGGGGCATTTTTTGGCGTTTTCGGTTAAAAATCTTCTTCTCTGAAACCGCTTGTCCGATTGCTTTTAAATTTGATTAGGGTGACTTCAGTCAGATTTGTTCAAATGGTGTTGAAATTTGCATATTTGTATTTTTAAGGCAATTTTTGTCATTTTTGGTAAAAAAAAAATCTTTAAAAATCTATTACTTCAAAACTACGACTCAGATAGCTTTGATATTTGGTAAATATGTCCCCAGGGATGATCTATTTCAGATTTGCTCAAATTGTGCAGAAATATGCAAATTTGCATTTTTAAGGCAATATTTGCCATTTTTGGTCAAAAACTGTATTTCTAAAAAAGTACTGGTCTGATATTTTTGAGATTTGGTATACAGGTTTCTGTAGATGAACTAAGTATATATAATAAATTTTTGATGAAATCTTTAATTCTTAATTTTGGGGCAATTTTTCCCACTTTGGTCAAAAATGTTTTTTTCCAAAACTACTTTTCTGATAGCTTTGAAATTTAGTATACATGTTCCTACAGATGAACTAAATGATATATATTGAAATTATGATGAAATCTGCAGTTTGTAATTTTCGGGCAATTTTTGGTCAAAAATGTGTTTCTCGAAAAAGTACTGGTTTGATAGTTTTGAAATTTGGTATACAGGTTTCTACAAATGAGCTATAGGTGATATATATTGAATTTCAGATAAAATCTGTAAATTTGTATTTAAGGGCAATTTTTGCCATTTTAGGTCAAAAAATGTGTATTTCCAAACTACTCATCTGACAGCTTTGAAATTTGGTATACAGGTTTCCGTAGATGAACTCAATGATATTTATTGAAAAAATGATAAATCTGCAATTTTGAATTTTAGGGGCCAATTTCCTCATTTTTGGTCGAAATATGCGTTTTTCAAAAAAGTACTGGTCCAACAGCTTTGAAATTTGGTGTACAGGTTTCTATATATGAACTAAATTTGAAGTTTTAAATTATGATGAAATCTGCAATTTTTATTTTTGGGGGCAATTGTTGCCATTTTTGGTCAGAAAATTTTATTATCAAAGAACTACTTATTAGATAGCTTTGGTTGACATATCCTTAGGGTGATCCGATGTGATATATTCAAAGTATGATGAAACCTTTAATGTGTATTTTTAAAGCTTATTTTAGCCACTTTTTTCTGGCCACTGCATTGAGCTATCAAAGATTTCCACCTTTATCACATGTGTCAAAAATAGTTATTCTCTACATAAACACAGCTGATCTATATCGGCCGCTAGGTCGCTTGTTAAAAATTCTCCTTAGTTTTTGTCGTTTCATTATTCTCAGTCAGTTGTATTATATTTTTAACCAATTTTTGCTGAGTCAGTAAGATCCAGCTTTCTCTCATAGGGCATGACGATCACCGATGCAAGTGGTACTGTGGTGTACAGCAGCGTCAGCGTAGGCTCATACTCCATAGCTTAGTTGACAACGGCCCCAGTGCAGAACGTTCGATGTTCGGAAGCTAAATTTAGGTGGGCCAACGGAATTCAAATTTTACCTTTTTGACGAAATATTTTTTATCGATATCTCGCGATCCGCGCGCAGTCGCTACGTCAAATATCGACCGTTGGTATTAAAAATGTCTTTCAAAATGTTACCAATGGGAGTGCCACTTTAAGAACGCTGCATGTATAACCTTGATATACACTGCGTACGTGCATCTTACGTAGAACAGAGCTTCAATTTTGGTAAATGTGATAAGGCGAATTTACCAAGATATGTAAATGAATTTGATTTGATCACGCATTGAAAACTCAACGTTTACTGATCCAATTGTATCGACATCCTGCGTCGGGGTCGTCCTGACAAAGGCCAGTACAAAGTAGGTTCAAAGGTATAACCTCCATTAAGTTTACTTAATTGATTTCCTCATAACATATTTTTCCAAATAGATGTCATCCCTTTTCTCTATTCACATTCAAGGTCAAAAATCTTTGGGCTGATATGTTTTTTTTGCCTGCAGCGATATACAGCTAGGCCACGCTGCAATAAGTTTCAACCACACTAGCTTATGCAATTTCTCGGATGGTGAAGATTTAATCAAAACAGTTTTATCGCTGCTATAGTGACACTGTAGCCGCTTTCAAAAAGGACTTCATATGCAAATCAATCAACGACGGAATGAAGCAGTACCTTTTCGGATTGTTGAAGACAATTTTGCTTTCATTTAAATGTTTAAGATTATTATTTGAACAATAATATTTTATACTATTGATATAGTACATAGGTATGTGTTTAGCTGTATTAGGCCGTGATACCGGTCTTGCAGACGTCGAAAGTAAGTAGTATTTCACTCCAAAATGTTAGGACCTTCTGCAGTATTACCGCTGTTGACAAAATCTGAATGACTGAATAGATTAATGCTGCTTTCTCATTGCCATATTACCGAAAATATAATTCACGTTATATTGTGATTTAATGAGCTCGACAATTACCAATCTATTAATTATTTCTTTGGCTAATTTATAATGAACGCGATTGAACTAATTTGGGATTTGGATCTTCACAATGTTCATACTTTTCAAAAGTGTTAGGTGTCCTATAGCTGAATGTTACGTTATTTCAAATTACTCGTTAAAAAAAACTAAAAAGAAAAGCAGATGAGCTTACAGTTAAAATTAAACAAATATTACTTAACAATCTAATCGTATCAAATTAGTTCAAGTCATGTAAATGATGCAAGTGAGAATGAGAAACATTTTCTTTGTACTTATAGGTTGATGTTAATATAGGCTCTGCAGAATTTGTGACTCTCAGTGATAAAATATTTCCATGGACAACGTATAAAATAACGTTGCAGGGAAACAGTCTTCATTTTGGTCACGGTGACCTTGCAAGAGTATATGTAACAACGGATAAAGAAGGTGAGGAAACAAAAAGAAAAACATCCTTTATGGCTATATGTTTGTGCTTAATTAAAAAAAGCAGAATTATATGACCATTAAAAATAGGTTATTTCTATAAGCCATATGTCGCCAAAGGTGTACTTGTAACTCTGTGTAAACAAAGGTGTATGGTCCATTTAATTCTGCTTCTGTGTATATTTACTTGTACTCTCTTTCATCATATTGCAATAATTAGATCCCAATCTAGTACACAAATAATATGCAGAGATAATGGGATCAATTTGTGACATTCTATGTAAAATTATTGAACAACGGCTAATTGGCTTTATTGGATATGTGGGGCAAAGTGCACCTTATGAATGATGATGAATGAATGAACGTATGTATGTAGTATTGTATGTATGTATGAATGATATGTATGTATGTATGTATGTATGTATGTATGTATGTATGTATGTATGTATGTATGTATGTATGTATGTATGTATTGTATGTATGTATGTATGTATGTATGTATGTATGTATGTTGTATGTAGTATGTATGTATGTATGTATGTATGTATGTATGTATGTATGTATGTATGTATGTATGTATGTATGTATGTATGTTGTATGTATGTATGTATGTATGTATGTATGTATGTATGTAGGTATGTATGTATGTGTATGTATGTATGTATGTATGTATGTATGTATGTATGTATGTATGTATGTATTGTTACGACCACGAGCAGTCGACAAGGCAAAAATGAATGTGGTCGTCTAATGCTTTTTTAACAAGTGAAACGACTCCAAACAGACCCACTGGCCGCAACAAAAGATGGTCAAACAAAGGAAACTATATACAATAATATGGTTAAAAATGTCTTATCCTTATTTAATCACAGAGTGTCTCGCAATGACAGCAAAAGAAACAACTATTTACAATATTGAAATTATTTGTACTACGAGCGTGACCAGGTATGAACAAAAAAACTTGTTTAAACTTTAGAAAATTAACAGAATGTTCACAGACCCGACGACGAGAGCTCTCTCCTCACTGTAGTCACGCTGGTTCTCAGTGCCCACTCCGTTCCGCGACGCGTCAGTCCACGGGAAACAGCCACAGAGCTGGACAAACAGGTTCAGACAATATTCAGCAGTTTGACGCACAAGTTCAGACAATAATCCACGTGGAAGTCACAACAAGAAACTCTTACCACTAAGACGTTTCTTAATTACAGGAATGTACTCACAGGCAAGTTACTAGAACTTCTTTAGACGTCTACAGCTACACAAAGTTATTTCCAGAACGCAGTCATAGTTTTCAGCACCAGCAAGTCGACTCAGACAAAAGCCAGTCAAAACCGGGCTCTGTCTTCAAAACTGAGAGGCTCCGCTCCGTGGACGTGGATATCCGACGACGCTCTACACGTGGCACGTGTAAAGGTTTATATACGGCAAAAGAAATAATTTATTCACAACACCTGGTCACGCAAACAAACGGCAAAAATACATTCTTATCATCACCTGGTCACGCAGATAAGCAAAAGAAAACAAAAGGATTCAACTATGTCACATGGTCACAAGAAAAAAAGAGTATAGAGGGCGTTTCTGTCGTAACACCTCCCCCTCAAAAAAAAGAAACGTCGCCATAGTGACGTTTGTTTTGTTTTGTTTTTCTAGAAGAATTACAACAATTACTATAAGTTAATTTTCATACATAGCTATAAAAGGATTGAAAATGACAAGTATATTGCAAAACTCTGGTTTTATATCCTTGACAGAGTATCGGCAATAACATTCTCTTTGCCAGATATATGCACAATTTTTAAGGGATATGGCTGTAGTAATAAACTCCATCGAAATAAACGTTGACTTCTCGTTTTAAATTTGTCTAAGAAGACAAGTGGATTATGGTCGGTGTACACAATAATATCATCAACTCCATTAGTAACATAGATTTCAAAGTGTTGTAGTGCCAACACTAGACTCAATGCTTCCTTTTCAATGGTGGAGTAAATTTTCTGATGTTTGTTGAGTTTTCTAGAGTAATAGCCTACAGGATGATCTAAACCATATTCATCCTCTTGTAAACATACAGCACCAACAGCAACATCACTAGCATCAATGGCCAATTTGAATTGTTTGTTGAAGTCGGGTGCTACCAGGACTGGCTCATTGATTAAAAGTGCTTTGATTTTATCAAAAGCTTCTTGACATGCTGCAGACCATACAAATTTTACATTTTTTTTCAAAAGGTCTGTAAGTGGGGCAACAATGCTACTAAAGTTAGCACAAAATTTACGGTAAAAGCCAGACATCCCCAAAAATCTCATGACTTCTCGCTTAGACGTTGGTACGGGGAATTGAACAATGGCCTGTACTTTGCATTGCTGCGGTGCCACAGCACCCTGACCTATGGTCTGTCCAAGATATGTAACTTTGGCTTTTGCAAACTCACTTTTTTGTAGATTAACTACTAGTCCGGCTCTATCAAGCTTCTGAAATATCTCAGATAGATGACTAAGGTGATCTTTCCAAGACATACTGTATATCAAAAGGTCATCAAGATACACCACGCAAAAATGTAAACCAAATATTAACTTATTCATTAAACGCTGGAAAGTAGCCGGTGCGTTTTTCATTCCGAAAGGCATGACTCGAAATTGATACAACCCATCAGGTGTAACAAAAGCTGAAATCTCTTTGGCGCGATCAGTTAAAGGGACTTGCCAATAGCCCTTCTGTAGGTCGATTTTTGTTACATATATGGATTTCCCAATTTTATTTATACAATCTTCGATATGTGGAATAGGATAAGAATCTGTACGTGTTACCGAGTTAACTTTACGAAAGTCGACACAGAATCTTACTGATCCGCCTGCTTTTGGCACAAGTATAATAGGGGAGCTCCAGCTACTTTCACTTGGTTCAATAAGTTTGTGTTCTAACAGATACTGGACCTCTTCTCGTATTTGTGCTAATTTTGTTGGATTTACTCTGTAAGGACTTTGCTTTATAGGTTTAGCGTCACCAATATCAACGTCGTGGGATGTTAAAGATGTACATCCGGGCTCATCAGTAAAAAGTCTTGGATAATCGTTAATAAGTTTGGTGACATCTTTATTTTTGTCATCCGACAAATGACCCAATTTCACATTTAAATCAGCTAAAATGTCAGAGTTCGACAATTTTGTAGATTGAATTTCTACATTCTCTTCATTTGCTTCATTTTCACTTCGGTCAACCACAACTGTGGCACAACTTGCCTTTTGTAAGGAGGGCCCACTCTCCCTTTTATAATACCTTTTAAGTATGTTAGCATGGCACACCCGACGGACTTTACGACGATCAGGAGTGCTAATGATATAATTTACATCATTTAATTTCTTCTCCACTTTATATGGACCACTAAATTTAGCTGACAATGGATCACCAATGATAGGCAGCAAAACCAACACATCATCACCTGGTCTGAATGTACGCTCTTTACTGGTTTTGTCATATTGTGCCTTCATAGTTTCTTGGGTTGACTTTAAGTGTTTCTTTGCCAAATCGCAAGCTTTATAAAGTCTCTCTCTGTATGAGCTGACATAATCTAAAATATTGTTCTCATGAGTTTCATTAAGAAACATGTCTTTCACAAACTTCAAAGGGCCCCTAACTTCATGTCCATATATTAATTCAAATGGGCTAAAGCCGGTCGACTCGTTTTTTGCATCCCTTGCAGCAAATAGCACAAATGGAATTCCTTTATCCCAGTCACTCTCATTCTCCAAACAGTAAGCCCTTAACATGTTTTTGAGAGTTTGGTGGTATCTTTCAAGGGCTCCCTGTGACTGTGGGTGATAGGCAGACGAGTTCAATTGCTTTATTCCTAGTTGATGCATCACTTCTTGGAATATACCAGACATGAAATTGCTTCCCTGATCAGATTGTATTTCTTTTGGTAACCCATATCTCGTAAAGAACTGGGTGAGAGCTTCTATTACTGCTTTCGCATTAATTTTCCTCAATGGAAAGGCTTCGGGATATCTGGTAGATATATCCATTATAGTCAGCAAATATTGATTACCTGATTTGGTTTTCGAAAGGGGTCCGACACAATCAATCAGTATTTTCGTAAATGGCTCATCAAAGGCTGGTATTGGTATCAAAGGGACTGGCTTAATGGCAGGCTGTGGTTTACCTATCATTTGACATGCATGGCATGTTCGACAGTACTCTACTACGTCAGTACGCAATTTTGGCCAATAAAATTGGTCCCTGATTCTACTTAGAGTCTTTCTTATACCTACATGTCCTGCCATGGGAACATCATGAGCTAATTTCAATATTTCAGAACGATAACACTTTGGCACAACTATCTGATGTTTGACAGACAAGTCATCGGCGACAACTCTAGGGGGTCTCCATTTTCTCATCAGTACATCTGCCTTAATGTAATAACACTCTGGAAGTTTATCAGCCTCTGCTTCAGTACAAGCAGTAGACAATAGACACTGTAATGTTTGATCAGATCTCTGCTCTCTAATTAGAGAATTCTTATCAAAAGTCAATTTTGTAGAATCATCATGAGAATCGTCTAAATTATTAAAGAAAGTTTCAGCAAGCCAGACCCCATCCTCAGAAAAACTATCCGATTCGGCTTCATTTTGCTTTGCTTTATGCGTCATAGACCTGGTTAATACACAGGACGGAAATATACCTGGATATTCATGGTCTAAGCTTTCAGTCTCATCTTTAGTGTTAGGTTTCACTGTTACAATAGGAGAAGTGCACACCTTACTCCCAGCCAAATCATTCCCAAGGAGGAAATCGACGCCCTCTACGGGTAAACTTTGAACTACCCCTACAGTTACTTTACCAGAAATAAGATCAGACTTTAAGTGAATATCATACAGAGGAACGGGTGCATAATTACCATCTATACCCTTTATCAGCACACTAGCACTAACAACATTGGCAGTATTTCCAGGTAAAACATTTGATAACATCAATGATTGTGCTGCCCCTGTATCTCTGAGAATTACCACTGGTGTGACGTCACTGCCAGAAATGGACTTGACCTCTCCCTTTGATATAAAATCTTTATAACTTTCAGGTACAATATCATCAAGACGACCGTCGTTTGTGTATTTAGCGGCAATCTTAGAAGAGGTGTTCAACTCATGTAATCTATCGGGAAGTGGATTATCACAGCTGGGTGCGATGTTAACAAAGGCTATGGGCTTGGTGGCAGACTTTTGATTTTCCTCCCTTTTAAGTTTGAAACATTGGGATTTAATGTGCCCTACTTTACCACAATGATAACAAACGGGCCCTTTACCAAATCCTGAATTTCTATTTTTGCTTTCACGGTTAGTTTGCCCTGCCCTTGCTGATTTATCACTACCACCCTGCGTTTGTATTGCAGACTTCTGACTATTCTTATCTTTCATTTTTGACCATTTAGGAACATAGGAGGTATTGCTAATTTTATGAGTTAGTTCATAATCATCGGCAATCACAGCTGCTCGATTTAAATCGAACACCTGATGTTCATTTAAATGAGTTTTAATATCTAAAGGAACACTGTTTTTAAATTCCTCCATTAAAACAATTTCTCTCAAGTTTTCAAACTCTTTCTCTTTCTGGAGAGACCTATACCACTTATCAAACAGGAGCTCTTTTTCTCTGGCGAATTCAACATAAGTCTGTGTGGACTGCCGTTGCAAATTACGAAATTTCTGGCGATACGCTTCTGGTACTAGCTCGTACGCTGATAAAATGGCTTTCTTGACTACTTCATAATCCTGAGACTGAACATCAGATAAAGATGAAAAGATTTCTTGGGCTTTTCCCACCAGTACACTCTGTAACAAAATGGTCCAGTAACGAACAGGCCAATTTAAACAATTCGCTACTTTCTCAAATGCCAAGAAATACGTTTCCACATCAGTTTCAGAGAATTTTGGTACAAGTTTGATATATTTAGTAACGTCAAAAGTAGGTTCGGATTTAATAACCTTTAGATTTCCTTTGGATCTACATGACTTAATTGCAATTCCAGTTCCAACCTCCTTATTTCAAATTGTTCCCTTTCCTTTTCTCTCTCTGCCTGTAATATTGCTAGCTCTCTTTTACGCAACTCTTTCTCTCTTTCTAATGCAATTTTAGCCAATTCAACCTCATTGTTTGTTTCCTTCTCAGTCTCAACCCCTGCTTCAGGAAACTCTAATTCAAATTCGGTAGCTAGAAGGTTAAAAATTTCTGCTTTGCGAATCGATGGGGAGACTTCAACTCCGACAGAATCTGCTAAACTTTTTAAGTTAGCTTTCTGCAATCCCCTTAATTCTTCAATAGTTACACTCTCTTGCGCGGTAGGCATTATAATGAAAAATATCAAAATGATATAACGATAAAACCTTTTTTTGACCATCTAGTAATAACAAAACTCAAGTATTTCGCAGAATTACGAAACTGGAGTTCAACTGGACCCCGGACAAGCCCCAATTTTTTACGACCACGAGCAGTCAACAAGGCAAAAAGGGAAAGTGGTCGTCTAATGCTTTTTGAACAGGGGAAACGACTCTAAACAGACCCGCTGGCCGCAACAAAAGATGGTCAAATAAAGGAAACTATACACAATAATTATGGTTAAAAATGTCTTATCCTTATTTAATCACAGAGTGTCTCGCAATGACAGCAAAAGAAACAACTATTTACAATATTGAAATTATTTGTACTACGAGCGTGACCAGGTATGAACAAAAAAACTTGTTTAAACTTTAGAAAATTAACAGAATGTTCACAGACCCGACGACGAGAGCTCTCTCCTCACTGTAGTCACGCTGGTTCTCAGTGCCCACTCCGTTCCGCGACGCGTCAGTCCACGGGAAACAGCCACAGAGCTGGACACACAAGTTCAGACAATATTCAGCAGTTTGACGCACAAGTTCAGACAATAATCCACGTGGAAGTCACAACAAGAAACTCTTACCACTAAGACGTTTCTTAATTACAGGAATGTACTCACAGGCAAGTTACTAGAACTTTCTGTCACTTGAAAAGCGTAACTATAATAATAAGTGTATCTCAAAGCTTTTGTGTGATGATGGGTCCTTATAAACGGATCCAAAGGGAATTTTGAATGAAGAGAGAGACTTTTATAAAAAGCTTTACTCAACACATAGCAATTTGGAGAGCTGTTCAGACCAAATAATTGAAGATTTCTTAACCAGATATTAGTGACATACCCAAACTAAATCATGAAGCCAAGAAAAGGTGTGAAGTATTGTTGAATAAGGAAGAAATGTTGTTTACTCTTAAAGCGCAGTGGTCGTCGCGCTGCGCATCCTCCTGAGGGGGTCCCCCTCTGTTGTAAACAAATCCAAGAACGCGGGTTGATTGTAATGTTTGGATATTGCCGCTTGTTAAAATGGCGGCTGATCTGTCACAAGCATACCAACTAACCAAATGTAACACGCAATAAAAGGTCAATTAATCTAAGTTAAATATCTGCTGAATATTGAACAATAATTGCACGCTGGATTAAGATCACATTTGCTCATGATTTTCTTGAATCAGTTGAATGGGGCTCGGCTACTGTTATCGCTCGAGCCATAGAGCTAGACGTACGCATGTACACGCCAACAGACTATCAACGACCGGGCTCTAGTTTTCGACATCGCTAGCAAGGACGAGAGCTTTCATTTCAAGAGGCCCGACAGGAGTACAAAGACAACAACCCAAACTACAAAAATCTACAGCTCGCAGAGCAATGCCCGCTGCAGCAAGAAGCATCTCTGCCTCTGTTCCGTTCCGTGGTCTGGAACGTCCGTGTCAAACCGGGTATATGGCGCGCTACACTCGGCTGTGGAGAATCCAACTCAACTACAAAGTTTACCCCGTTTGGGGGTGCAAACGAGAATTCCGAGTACAGGTATCAAGTCAAGCGAAGGACCTTTCATAGGTCTTCTTGTTATGTGGGGGTTATCTCACTTGAAAGAGGATTCAGACCTACCGCAAATCAGGAGGTACAACAACGAAGTTTGCCCAGCACCGGTACTAGCGGTTGGATCACTGCCATGACCGTGCACAGGGCCGGGCACAGGATCTCTCGATACGTCTATGCACGGTGTATAGCCGTGCAATTTTCCTGCCAATGCCGCGAAAACCCGCTCGTTTTGTCTATTGTTTCCTGTCATTTTACTATTTCTTACCACGTAATACTGGGAGAAGTAACATGGTGATCAACAGTTGGTTGTGGGCCAAGTCGTCGCGGGCCGGTACGTGTGGACCGGATTTTCTATATCCGTGTACGTCAACGCGGTGACCGTCTCCACAACATCTCCCGTGTCCTGCTCTGGCTTGCCGATCATGGTCTTGAGTGTAATTTTTGTGTTAGGCATTGTGCTTGTTGCTGGTCTACATATATAGGCAATGTTGATCATTTTAGTTATGCATTTTCACTGTACTGTACATAGCATTGTGTACAACCAACGTGATCGCGCGCGATCAAACCTTTTTGTTCACTTGTCTGAGTGAAGTTCGTTTCCGATCTTAATATTTTACTATTGCATGATGTTGAGTCTTACAAAGGCCTTAACAAAGTGGGGGACTGCTCCCATCTCACTCCTATTGAAGTTGAGAAGACTTATTATGTTTACAAAATTTATGTTTATCATAAAAAATAACGCACGCGCAGCGCGACGACCACTGCGCTTTAAATCAACAGAAAATGGGCGTTCACCAGGTACAGACGGTATTCCCGTTGATTTCTATAAAGTGTTTTGGAATTCCATTTCTGACCCTCTCCTGAACTCCTTAAATTGTGCTTTCTCAAGAAACCAGCTGTCTATCTCACAACGTAGAGGAGTCATCTCTCTTATCCTGAAGAAAGACAAAAATCCATGGTATTTAAAAAACTGGAGACCAATCTCCCTGCTGAATGCCGATTATAAACTTGCTTCGAAAGCAATTTCTTTCCGTATTCGTAAGGTCCTCCCGTCAGTTATCAATACTGATCAAACTGGTTTTGTAAAGTCTCGGTATATTGGAGAGAATATTCGCACTCTCATGGAAATAATTAACTTTGCGGACAAGGAAAAAATTCCTGGATTAGTATTTTCTGTTGATTACGAGAAAGCTTTCGATTCGCTTGACTGGTCTTTCCTTTTTAAAGCACTTAAGTATTTCAATTTTGGTGATTCTTTAATTTATTGGATAAAACTTTTATACTCTAACCCAATGTCATGTGTAATCAACAATGGATGGACCTCCGAATTTTTCCTATTGAAGAGGGAGTTCGCCAGGGCTGTCCCCTGTCCCCATACTTGTTTATTATTTGTGTTGAACTCTTTGCTGCAAAAATAAGGTCCAACTTGTCAATTCAGGGTATTGTGATAGGTGATCGTGAACATAAGATTTCACAGTATGCAGATGATACAATTCTTTACTTGAATGGCACTGAACAGTCTCTTAATGAAGCGCTTTTAGTTTTGAATAAGTTTGAACAGATTTCTGGTTTGAAAGTCAATTTTGACAAGTCTAAAGTTTATAAAATTGGTACCTTGCGTCAAAAAACTATCAATTACAAGACGACATGTTCTGTCACTTGGTCACATGGCCCAATTGAATGTTTAGGTGTCCTTATCCCTCTTAGTGTAAAAGAAAATGTCTTTGCTTTGAATTATGAACCAAAAATCCAGTCAATGAAGATTCTCCTCAACATATGGTCAGCCAGAAATCTTTCTTTGAATGGCAAAATCACTATTTTGAAAAGTCTTGCATTGTCAAAACTTACTTACCTTGCTTCGGTGTTACCCAATCCTCCAGACAATATTTTCCAAGATTTAGAGCGTATTATTTTCAGATTTATTTGGAATAATAAAGGTGATAGAATAAAAGGACCATTCTTATGAATGGCCAACAATTTGGGGGTCTGAAAGCTCCAAACTTCAGAGCGATTTGCATGGCCATGAAAATTCGATGGGTAAAAAGACTGATTCAGATGGAAAACAATACCCCAATTAAATTGATTTATACCCATCTTTTGTCCTCACTTGGTGGTTTATTTGTCTTTGATTGTAATTTGCACATTCGTCATATTCCTAATTTTTTCAAAGCTTATCCTTTTTTATATGATATTATTTATACTTGGTGTAAATTAAATTTTCAGAATAATGTAAATCCTCAGTCGGATTGTATTGTGTGGAACAATTCTGATATTTTGATAGGTGGAAAAACAATTTTTTCAAAGAAACTCAATGATTGTAATGTTAACTTTTTGACAGATTTCATTAATGAAGGTTCGGCTATAGATTACAATAGTTTTAGGTTACGACACAATGTACAAATTAATTTTATTACTTATTTCGGTATTGTCAAAGCTATCATGGAATACAAGAAGAAATATCATGTAAGCATGTTTTACCCTTTATATACATGCCATTCAGAATTTCATATCAATGTATTTAACAAGAAATGTTTTGAATTTATCCATCAATTAATAATGAAAGATTTTGTTTCTATGCCAGAAAGACTATGAATTTCTGGACATTTGGCGAGTTTGATGTAAAACTTGGAAGAAAATTTTCAGCCTTCCATATAAGTGCACCATTGAATCAAAAGTAGAATTTTCCAGTTCCACATTCTACATAGAAATATTTTTACCAATGTCATTTTAAAGAAATTAGGTAAAGTGGAAAGTGAGCTCTGTAATTTTTGTCTTGAACGTCTTGACTCTATTTTACATCGCTTCTGGTTTTGTCCAATCGTAGAAGCATTCTGGAGAGAATTTTCTTTATATGTTTTCGATGCTTTCAACATAGATATTCAACTCGATGCCATGTCAGTCATTTTTGGTTATGATTTCAATGCAAAGGATATTCTTTTAGAACATCTACTCATCCTTGCGAAACATACATTCATTGTAATGTCAGAACCCCAAAGAGATTAACAATTAGTAACTACACGAGAGTGGTCAGTACAATCAAAGAAGTTGAACTCAATATAGCCTTTAAGAATGGAACACTTGAAAACATAGAATGAAGTGGAAATGTTAGTTTTGTGCTCTTTTCTTCTCCTGTGTCTGTTTTTGCTTTTTGTCCTGTTTGCGTTTTTCTGTCCTTTTCTCGTTGTGTTTTCTCAGTTTAAATAAATAATAAAAAAAAAAAAGTTACTAGAACTTCTTTAGACGTCTACAGCTACACAAAGTTATTTCCAGACCGCAGTCATAGTTTTCAGCACCAGCAAGTCGACTCAGACAAAAGCCAGTCAAACCGGGCTCTGTCTTCAAAACTGAGAGGCTCCGCTCCGTGGACGTGGATATCCGACGACGGTCTACACGTGGCACGTGTAAAGGTTATATACGGCAAAAGAAATAATTATTCACAAAACACCTGGTTCACGCAAACAAACGGCACAAAATCCAGTATTCTCATCACCTGGTCACGCAGATAAGCAAAAGCAAACACAAGGATCCAACTATGTCACATGGTCACAAGAAAAAAAGTATAGAGGGCATTTCTGTCGTAACAGTATGTATGTATGTATGTATGTATGTATGTATGTATGTATGTATGTATGTATGTATGTATGTTATGTATGTATGTATGTATGTATGTATGTCGATGTATATTATGTTTGTATAACATCCACACATAAAAGATAGATATAATGTTTCTGAGAACGTGTTATCACAAAAAATAAAAAAAAATATGGAAGCGTGCCGCACTGCTTCTAAATTTCGTGCCAAGGTTCCCTGAAAGGGAGTTGTGTAGGGAGGTCAGAGGTCACGGTATATGAATGTGTTTCTCTGGCGAGCTAGCTCTGCGACTTCTCTACATTTTTCGCCAAAAGCACAGTTTCAGACGCCAGAAATGTGTTGAACGTCTTGTATGAACTTATTCTATCGATTGAAAGAGTTTGCTACCAAATATGCACCGACAAGAGCAAGAACAAAGACATCCACAAAATCAACAGACGTTGCCTACCATAATGACCTACGAAGAAGGCAAGGCAAGTGGTACAGCATGTTCCCCATCCAGTCTCCCTTGGCTAGTGGGGGGGGACAACGAAGTTTCTGCAACTTCCAACTCGCAGTTCAAAACATTCAACAACGAAACTAATGTTTCTCATACAAACTGGTGAGAAACAATCAGTGAATAGAAGGCTGTCAACGACCGACTGCGAAAAGTTGAGCAAGGACACGCTGAATTTGAAGACGCCCTGAGTCACGCAGACGAAAAGAGGAAGAATTGCACAATAACATAAAGGCCAAAGACAAACGTGTTACCGACCTTAGGGAGCGTTCAGTTATTATGGCCGGGGCTGCGCCTGTAGAAAGGACAGTTCATTCCTCCACTGAAAATTTGCATTTGAATAGCTCACTCTGAATTTGAATATAAGAGTGTGTTTAAAACCCTAGAAAGAGTTTTCTTTGTAAAGGTTATAATTCTCTTTGTAAGTTTGAGGAACAGTTGAAATAAAGTAAGTGGTCGAAATGAAGTATCGAGAGATTGTACTTTTTTGCTACAATTTGTGTAGCAGAGCATGGTTTCGATCCATCGACCTCTAGGATATGGGCCCAGCACGCTTCCGCTGCCCAACTCTGCTGCGCAAGTCCAGGGCAAGGCTGCGTTTACCAGAGTGAGACACCACCTTTTGCGACTTCTAGAGGAAGAAGATTTACCAAGCCGTCAACAGGTGAGAGATGTCAGTAGAAAGTTGGACATGGCTCTTGACAAAGTCACGGACTTAATGACTGAATTATCCAATGAATATTTGCAACAAAAAGATAAACAAAATAGGAAGAAAGTGAGTCAAGAAATGGACAAATTAGAAACTGAATATACTGAAGCACAGAATCAAGCACAGGAGTATTTGCGTGCTAGAAAAGATGAATTGTCAAGTGCAAGTTCAAGTATGTCTACAAACGTCCGTCATTGTCATGAAAAAGAAAGGGAAGCTCGTCGACAAGTAGAGAGTATATTAGAAGAGGTCAAGAAAAAGGAATAAGACATTGTACACATGAAGCTAGAAATGTAAGAAGAGTGAACCAATTGAACCTAGCAACAACAGCGACAGCAAGAGAGAGTAGAAGAATATCATACAAGGCACGATATTGAACATACTTCTAATCAGACTTTAAATCAAGTGCCACATTCAGTTGCATTAGGTCAAGATTTATGGAAGCAGTTACAAAGAGTACCAATTCCAATATTCTCTGGTGACAACAGACTTTATAAAAGTTGGAAAGAAGCCTTCTTTGCATGTATTGATCAAGCTCCTGCGACGTCAGAATATAAACTCCTCGAACTTCTTCTGTATTTGTCAGGAGAAGCTTTAAAGTGATAGAGAATTAGGTCATTTTGCAACTGCATACAAAGCTGCAAAAGATAGACTTGAGGGAAAATATGTTGGCAAAACGTCATCCAATCGCACTGTACTTAGAAGCATTGGACAATGATAAACCCATACGACCAGGAAATTGTAGAGACATTGAACATTTTGTAGACTTACTGGACGTTGCTGTAGTTAACTTGAGAGAAGCTGGTCGAACTGAAAGAATTGGGAAATGGTTCATTATATACAAAGCTACAGAAAAAGATGACAGAGTCTATGCTTGCACAATATCATAGATGGGTCTTTGACAAAAACAAGGTTGAATCTGTTGAAACACTTCGAGAATGGGTAATCCAAGAAGAAGAATTCCAGACCATAGCATCTGAAACTGTACAAGGACTAACAAGTTTGAATAGGAAGGTGGACCATATGCGAGAATATCACTGTAATACCGGCTGTCTTAAAACAGATTGCTAATATGTCAACATTTACAGTAGGTTATGATGAGGTATGCTCGACATTTTATTAAAAGACCGTCACAGAAGTATTCATTATCACATTGGCCACAAAGCGTATTGTTGCTGGTAATTTAAAGCAGAAACATTTTCATAAACACTTTGAACAGACTTATTCATATTGAATGGGAATATATTTACCAGTCACCCTTTTAGTTAACCTTAGAAATAAATTGAATTCTAATGGAAGCAGACACATAATATTCTAGTAACAATGTCACCTTTTTTAATATGACACCATTCAGAGTTCCCTCAGGCGCT
Organism: Ptychodera flava; assembly: GCF_041260155.1. Classification (NCBI taxonomy): domain Eukaryota; kingdom Metazoa; phylum Hemichordata; class Enteropneusta; family Ptychoderidae; genus Ptychodera; species Ptychodera flava. The sequence continues at coordinate 30,251,304 of NC_091930.1, forward strand.
TGCAATTTTTTACACAATGAGGAAACCCTTCTTTATATGCTTTATCACTGTAATCGAAATCAACAGGTTTTGAAGGAATTTTAGTGATACATTCGGACAAGGGCTAGGTTTCCGGACTCCACTGAATTCCGAGACTGTTTTACGTGGAAATTCACAGTTTCTGAAGATTTTTAATTTTCCTACTACTGCTGGTTGCAAAGATATATTTTATATTGTGAGGTGAAATAAAAAGGAGTTTAAAAATGCAAACTTTATGAACTATGTCGAGAATGTGCAGAATACAGAATTTTTCATTGCCACCAGAAAAACAAACAAACTAGGTAAACACATAAGAAATGGAGAAAATATATTATATGAACTAATTATGAGACTTCATGAAATATGCAAAGGAGCTAATTATTAACTTGACACGCTCATGATTCTTATTACAATAGGATATTTTCAGACCACACTTCTGTAGAAGTTGCATCAAATTTAAAAAACTGAATTTTGGGAGTAGATCCCTAATTACACATTTCATTAAATATGCAAATGAAGCCTTAATTAACTTCACACAACTAAATGCTCTACACCATAATTAGATATCTGTCGGATCAGTATCTGCAGCAGATTTCATCACATTTGTTGCAGTTATTTTGGAGTTAAATGACTAATTATAAAACCTTCATAAAATATGCAAATGACCTATTTGTTAACTTGACACTGCCTAATGCTTCTAAGTATAATTAGATATATATCAGATCAATATTTGTTGCAAGTATCATCAAGTTTGGTGCAGGAATTTCAGAATTATCTCACTAATAACAAAAGTTCATTACATATGCAAATGGGAAGATATTTGACATGACACTCACAGTATCATCATAATGTTCTTAGATTGTCATCTGTGAAAAGTTTCATGAAATTTTGTGCAGTATTTCTTGTTACAGTCTACACTGTCATTACCGTCTCCATAGGGAAACCATTGTAAAATGATATTGCATAATTTCATCAATATTCAAGCCACACCAACCAAAATCTAATCAGTTCTTGCAAGTAGCATATGGTACATGTTTACTAAATCTTGTTTGAATCCTTTCAGGCGTTTTTGAGTTAACGTGTAAAGAGACAGACAGACACACACACTAACACACACACACACATACACACACGCACACAGAGACAGACAGACAGACATCTCTATGACAGTAGACCACGTGTTTACACACGTGAGCTAAAAATTTGGTTGAGTGCGATCTAAAACGGCATTTTCCTATATCTCCAATTTTACAATGTCACTTTGGAGTGTAGGCACATAATGTCACTTGTGTCTGGCTTCCAATAAAAAACAACATTATCAATTCATGGCACATTTCGGCTAACCAATAAACCAATTTGCAACTTCAAAAAAGAGAATTAAATGTTGTTTTTTTTTCAATTGTCAAATTGTTTTAACATCTTGATTACTAAATTTTAGGCCTATTTGCAAATTAAGATCTTTGGTCTGAGATTCAAATATAGGAAATAGGTACGTACTGCTGTGAGGATGACACTTTGCGGCAATCCAAATTTCCCTCTGACAAACCTTATTGCCAACAATGCGCTATTTCTTGTTCCAAATTTTCTATTTACCAACACTAGACAAAAAGCTTGATATGCGCTTAGCATATTTACGTATATTGATGTGTATGGAACAGAATAATAATTGCCTATGCAGCGTATATCTTTGTATATGGAACATTCCAATACATTGATATACGTAGCGTATTTCTATGCAAATCATGAGTATATGTAATGCAGATCTTTGCATACTAAGTGTACACTGCAATTTTGCATTTTATTCGCATACGTACTCTATACTGAACGTATTTGACACATGTATAGAATCACTATATGTGTATATATTGTTGTATATCAAGCATTTGCCCAGTGCAAAATTCTCATTTTCCTATTTTATTTTGTGCGTGGCAGCCAATAGTATTTATCTTCGGCCTAACTGTGACAGTTTCCATGGATCGAAAGAACATAAAAACAACCCATTGTGTTGCGCAGAAAGGAAAGTCCGATCAGTTTGACCTTGCCTGCTAAAGTTTTGCGCGCTTCCTGTCAGTGTCGCAAACTTGTACGTTGTACAAAATTGTGACAGCTATTGGTCCGATCAGAGTGCAGCATCCACATTTTACTTTATCTGATCAATTAATTCAACTGTCAATCTTTGTTTGTGCTCGCTCGTCTTTTTAAGTTGGAGTTGAGATTCCCACGCAAAACATTTTGGAGAAGAACACTTATTTCGCGACGACTTATTCTCTTATCAACCATTTTTAGCTCACTTGTTCACACACGTGAGCTAATTAATGTCGTAGCTATTTCTTTCTGTCTGTTTGTGTGTGTGTGTGTTTGTGTTTGTTATTGTTAGTGTTTGTATGTCTGTCTGTCGTCTGTGTGTCTGTTAACACGATAACTCAGAAACGGCTGAACGGATTCAAGTCAGATTAGGTAGACAGGCCCTGTATGCGTATTGCAAGAACTGATTAGATTTTGGTGACCGTGGCTTGTATATTAATGAATTTATAAGCTATCATTTTTCCTATAATGGTTTCCTATTGAGACAGTAAAGGCAGTGTAGACCTATATCAAGAAATACAGCACAAATGTCATGAATCTTTTCACAGATGACAATCTCTGATTACTATAAGATAGTATGAGTGTCATGTCCATTATCTACTCAGTTGCATATCTAACGAACTTTTGTAATGAGTGATATAACTATAAAATTCCTGCACAAAATTTGATAAACTTGCAACAGATATTGATCTAACAAATATATGATTTTCGCAGTGTAAAATAAATAAATAGTTCATTTGCATATTTAATGAAGATTTGTAATTAGACACATAACTCGAAATAACTGCACAAAACTTAATGAAGTCTGCTGCAGGTACTGATCCGACAAATATCTAACTGTGTTGTGAGCATTTAGAAGTTTGAAGTTATTTAAGGGTTCATTTGCATATTTAATGAACTTTGTAATGAGAGATTACAATCATAAATTATGGCACCGATAATGAACTATTACAGATATTGATCTGATAAATACCCAATGGTCGCGGTGAAGCTGAGCAGTGTCAAATTAATAAAGGTTCCTTTGTATATTTCATGGACTTTGTAATTAGTGATATAACTCTGAAATCACAGCATTAAATTTGACGAAACGTGCTACAGATGTTGATAGATGTTGATAGATATCTATTGTCCGATGAACCATTGAGGAGTGCCAACTTAATAAACTGCTAATTTGAACATTAAATTGATTCTTTAAATTTGTGAGTTAACTCCAAGAGTACTGTGCGAAAGTTTATGAAACCTGCTACACATAATGATCTGACATATATCTGATTGTTCTGTGGACGATACAATTTTGTTATGAACCCGTTGTAAGCCACGTGAGCACATTCGGTTCACATCTGGTTCCTCCTTACCGTTGTTTATCACAAACTTGTGGCCTATATGCCCGAGTCTTTTAGAGTTTGTTTGCATGTCTTAATGGAATTAAATTATTCATCTCTCTATTGAATTGCTATGGAACTAAATTGCCAAGAACTTACAGGTGTAAAACACATCTTGAAATGGAAATGAAATGACTGACATAGATTAATGAGGATAATTTTGAGAGTAATGAATGCCTGAATATTGTCCTACATAATTCATTGTTGGGAAGGTTAGCACAGTCGACATACAACACCTCTCTACCGATGTTTCTGATGTGTTCTAATATAATTATTATCAAATTCGATCTTTACCATTAGTTTGTTTTACCACAACATTTTATGAGTTAGAGACCACGATGTGTACTTCAGCTCTAGTAAAACAAGTTAGTATTATAAGTCCTAGAGATAACTTTATCATTTAATTGGAAATTAGCAACGTTATATTCCCGAAAATCGATTTTGATTTAAAACGTATTTTCTAAAAGAAACAAGTTACTTTGTGGCCTTCAAGGTGATACTCACAATATAAGGACACTATCGAATTTGTTTAATCTAAATTATGGCAAATTTATACAGAGGTCGACTGTGATCTCAACTGGTATAAGACAGTTTGTTACACTATAGGTCACTAGAAGATTTATACAAATGGTCACTTCTATATCAATCGATTGTAATCAAATACAGCAACTTGTCATTGGCACCATTTTATGTCGGTAATTTATTTTGTGCTATTTTTAAAATCTTCAAAAAGCTATTCGTGTGCAAATGAACTATATGATGTTCTATCGCTCAATGAGTCATGATCGCAAGGTCAACACAACATGTTCTAAATACAGTGTACTAAAGAACATACAACTTCGAAGATTATTGGGAAATAATAATTTTAATCCAATCGCTGTCGTGATTTTGTCAGCTCCCGTAAAAAGAGGTGACGCTGAGTGAAGATTGGCAATTCCATGACTGTGATTATTCTCCTAATAAAAAGAACATTTGCATATCATGGGAGGTGAGTTTATCAACCAACCTAAGTTCCAGTCCTACTTCTCTCCCTTTTGCAGACGATATCATTAGGGTCAGTGTGGAAGTCAGTCTGTGAAATATTTGTCCGTGCACCTCTATGTAGATGCTTAACAATTTTGAACCAACTGTGTGCAGTTTTATTAGTTCAAGTGCCTAGAAGGTAATTGGAAATAAGTTTTTTGTTCCCATTGCTTCAATAACTTAGAAACTATCACAAATCCGTGTTTTATTTTCATATGTGAAAATAAATACTTGAATAGTAAAAATAACCACTATCCAATGCCTTTCATATTTAGTGTATATATTGCAATGGATGCCCCAATTCAGGTATGTTCTAACTGGCATACAGATTGTTTAATATTTTGATATTTGTTTTCATTCTGTTTTTGAAGTTACAGTTAGATAGCTTTAAAAATATCTTAGTTCTCGTTTAAGCTGCCCATGTTAATTAAGTGGCAAACTTTCTCACGGTCGCATATGACAATTTTTTTCTCATCTGAAGAGATTAGATTTTGATATCATTAAACCATATTGTGTACATGGAGGGTATGTAGTAAACATAAGGTCCAAGGACGAACTCAGCCTATTTCATATTACTGCGAAGCTTCTAGAGAAGTGAATAATGCAATTTACACATGCTCTAATTTATTTCTAACTTTGATACACTTTGTTTAGGTAAGTGCTAAGTTCTCGATCAATTATACATTAGGTTTCAACTATAAATAATTTAACCGTACAACTACCGGTGATATTATTTTTATCTGTAAAAGCGTTTTCGCATATACAACATTCTGATAGTTTTCGAATTTTGATATGACTCTATTGAGATATGCACATCTTATGACAAATTTCACACGTAAATTCCGCGAAACTCTTGAAAAGCATTTCTCTCATGTATTTGCAAGTTTTCTTGGAATGAGCTCATACATAGCCCTAAAACAATTATAAACGTTTTTGGTCCAAAGTACTGCTTTAAATGAATTCTGCTGGTCCTAGTCTCCCGGCAATTTTAAGTTTCACTATCTATTCTAAAGAGCGTTAAGTTGTGGTCTGTTGATTAAATTATTATTTAGCTGTATTAATCTTTGTAATTATCTATTGGCACAATTTTTATGTAAAATGTAAGACTACTTGAAAGTCAGAATTATAGCGAAACCACAAAGTGTTTACCAATGACCTGACCAATTATGGCAAAATATCTAGCAGTCTTTTTCGTAGATTGATCAATTGAAAAACTCCAAAGATAAAGAGGAAGTATCCCATACTTGATAGTTGGTCAAATGGGCACACATTCACTTATACTGTTAACGTTTCCCCCTTAAAATGATTTCCTCATATGAAGCTGCCTGCCTTCATGTTTTCATTATATGGATGTTCTAGAAATGGACTAAGCATTCCGATTGCATTCACATTATCATTATTCTTGACTGAGTTAAGCAATCTCTCAAAGGATTACTTTTGCAATAGATATCATAACTTATTCTGTCACTGTGTTTGGTAAACCCTCAAACATTTTTCTGTTGCTCTTGAGAACAAAAAAACCGTTATAGAGTCTACATACAGAACATCAATATTTAATTGGAATATATATGATGGGTACTATTAATGAACAAAATGCCTAACTACAGCAATCAGAATTCCGAAATAATTAAAATGCTCGGCCTAATTCAAGTATGTTGCAGAGAAAAAGTACTGGCGTGGTGAACTACGAAGATGTGAAATTCAATTCTGGTATCTAGAAACTCACTGCGATGCGACTGTTATTGAAAGGACTCTTAATGATACCTCGATGGTACTAGAAGATATGTCGAGATGGAAGTCCCTTCACATTGATGTGTACACCTGCAATTATGCTGGCTGCAAAGCCAGTGTAAATCCAATCCGAATTGATGCTGTCAAAGTTGGTATGTGTGACACTTTTCCAATAATTCATTACATAGCAGTACGAATACCCGTAAGGTTAAGTACGACGAATTATGTCAAATAAAAAAAGTAATGTCATTTTCTTGGAACTTTGTACAAACAATGTAAGAAATAGTTGTACAAGTGCAAAAAATGGAAAAAAAAATACGGGTCGCCACGCTCGTTTCCATGGGAACGGACGTTAAAGTAGCCTTTTAATAAATAAATAAAAATGAAATAACTCACTTTAACTAAAGAAATCAATAATTATAAAACGCGTAGCAAATTAGATATTTTTTAGAAATAAAGAGAAGCATATCTAGAGAAAGTATAGATTTTATAATTTTTGCAAAGAAATTTTTAAAATTACTATCGACTACAAAATGACGATATCAAAATTTTATCATTACATAATTTTCGAACTTTCTTCCTGTCGCTCTGAATGTGTCATTTTGACCAACGTGGCCGATCAAATCTTGATATCGTACAGATCAGTTTGCCTTATTAAAAATAAGTGTCGCCGCGCTAATTTTGAAATAGGCCTATATCCTGTTGAATGTGTAACCTGCGCCGCGTAAAAGGAAGAGGATAATTCATCTTTTGCTAATATTAATAAAAATCAACTACCTAGAGGTAAAAATGTCACGAGGTCGTAGGTCAAATTTATTTCTTAGAGATAATTAGGTCAAATTGGGTAAAAGCGCAATTCAACAATGACAGGTGATGTAAATTATGTGCGCTACAACATGACAAATTTACGGCAAGCCGGAGGTAAATGGCACAGAAAATGTCTAAAACGCGTGCGCGTCCGAATTTGTCGTACTTAACCTTAAGTACTGCCATGCATGCTTCTGTTCATGCATAATATTTTCGCGGATTGACAACACAACAATTACTAAATAGTATCAATGCATTCATGTTAGCCCTATAAATAATAATAATAAATGAGAGATACAATGCTCACATTTTAAATTACTGATATTGGTCCCCGGTATGGCGGATGATTATTCAAAGAGCACCATGGTGAACGACGCTTATTGCATACTAGAGAGGGAGTCCAGAGTTGTTTTCATTACTGTACTGTGAAAAGTCGCACAAATCATATCATCGTTCAACCATGGCACTGTTATTTATTACATATATTTACCGTTCTAAATGTGTAAAAAGATAGCTTATGTTCAATAAATACCTGCCGGCATTTGAAACTCCAAATAACCATTTCAGCCAGTAATAGCTCGGCTTTTCCGCATATCCCTTACCACGTTCCTTCTTGTTTTTCATTGGTCCAACAGATTAATTACTGTAATATTTTTCTTACCTATTTCGCCTTTTCATTTTGCATTTATTTCATGCAAGTGACATATTGTGTATGTTGACCATGTACTAAAGTGGGACGCTTATCATAAAAAATGATGTTCACGTTTGAACAGCAGATGATCAAGGTATTATGTAAAAGTGTTGTACTCCGAGTGCGAGCGATTGATGCCCTACAAACTTACTCATATTGATTCTCCTACGTTCCATTGGTTTTTTGAGAATTTTTATATCACTTTCTGAGAAATGGATCATAGATTAGATAAGACAACGACGATTATTCAACCACATTTATTTTACGTACATATGTGTTATTTTACAGCTAGGGATGCACAACCAATATTTCAGCATTTGAAACATCTTCGTCATCCTTCTATGTCAAGTGGGCAAGACCTGCCAATGATGAATGCATTAAGAGTTATAATGTCAGGTACACCAGCGAGTTCTACCAAGGTGAAACAGAAGTGACTGACCAGTACGCCCACATTACTAAAGTTCCTAGTGGCGCAGAATACACAGTTTCACTTTCTGCTAACATTTACAAAGGATACGACATCACAGACGAAAGTGAACCAAGGTTAACAACTGTCATACTCCCTGGTAAGCTATTTTAAAGTGACTTTGAATAAAAAGGGAAAAACGCAGTAGATATGAATTTCCTGAATTCCGTTAGTGACGTTTATAGGATGACAAATGTTATTGTTTTATCACTATTGATTTTATTTTTAATATTTTTAAATTAACACTTTCAAACAAGTACATGCCGGATGATAGTGCCATATTTCTGTAGTGTATAACATTCTTTTCAATACAAGTTGTTCTCACGTGTGGTAACATTTGCCTGTAGCACTGCCATTTTCAAGTTTTCAATTCATACATATGTACGTTGATTTGTGCCCCTATAACCCCCTTGAATTTGAGGAAGGCAAAAGCACCATCCTGCTGCTGTGCTCACCAATCTGCGTCCTATCATTAACATTCTTCATTGTCCTGCTGATATATATTAAAAGTTAAGTTGATTATAAGATTTCCATCAAGGAACCATTGTGATTACGTACATATTTCAACACGTTGCACCAGTCGGCATTCTGGTTATTTACAATTAAGGTGTTCTGCGCATCATTAATAACGTCTACAGTTCAATTTTGTTCACAAACTCTAAAGTACGATTTACTACGTTAATTTTACTACGTTCGCGTTTTAGACCTGGAAGTGACATGAGACATTGGATCCCTATGATTATACCGAGAAAAATCTCTTTCCATTCATTTTGCTGTTTCCACTCATGCTTGTTATAAGAATGATCAACAATTGTTAAAAAGAAACATTGCCTTATGCTGTCACGTGTCGTACTATTTCAAAGTAACAAGTTTCAGCTCTGCCACTAGACAGATTGACCGATGCCATGTAAGGATATCTCGAGTATGATAAGCAAAAAACACGAATAATACATGTACACATTATCAGTTTAGAGGGTTCCCCTTTTAATGCTTTGGGTATATTATTGGTCTTAACCACCAATTTTTAATAATTTCTATTCCCAAGACTTTCATCACACTCTGCAACGATTGCACATTAAATGGTAATCCTTGATATTGATATCTTGTTGGAATTAAATTTTCTGAATTTGCTTCGCAGATAAGAAACGGACAACTATCATAGTGCCCGCGATATTGGTTGCTTGGATGATATTGTGTCTCTCCACTTTGTTTTACTGTCGTAAGCATCGAGTAATGATCTACGAACATTGCTTCAAGTCAATTCGGAAGAAAGATTTCAGAGAACACATGGTGAGAAAAGGCTATTCTGTATGGTTTGCGCATATCAAAAAACTGTAAAAATGCATGACAGATTGCTTGTGATTAAAATAGATGTAACGCTTATAGACCTTTTGGCAGTACTGTATTTATGTTGTCAGATTGTGCATTTGCCAGGCTAGTGCTTTTTACTTTCAATGTTTACAGCAAAAACCGACAGCTGTATTACTGCTGTTTTGGTGGCTGTCACTTGTGATTATTCAAATTTGAAATTTTGAAATAATAAAGAAGTTGTTTTTTAGAAATAACTTGAATATTAAGTTAGCAGGGCAACACACTTTCTCGATTGCTGTCTGCAGAAGTACGAATTAAAAATTTGTTGCGAAAACATGCTCTATTCATCAAAATCTTATGCTTTCTTGTATCGCGAGCTTCAGAAAGCGATAGTAGTGTAGCGAATGAAGTAGAAAAACAAGGCAGTTCATTACTTCAAAGTCTGTGCCCGAACTTCGATTGTCTGAAGAAACAAAGTCCATCAGTAATCTGCCAGAGGTGGTGCTTACACTAGAAAAGCCTTGCTCGGTACCACGTATACACTTTGGAATCAAAATGAGTTTATGTATACACGGGACTATCCAAAAGGTAGAACTATGTACTGAAAATAACGTGGGCTTGTACGTCCGGAAAAAGCTTAGATATTAATCGAGTTCTATTGGGTTTCATCCAGATGTACATCCGGCGTCGAATATAACTCAAGCGAATCTTCATCGATTTCGTTCAGACTCGGCACATGGACAATTAAATACTTCCCACATTTTGATGCGTATTCGGTTGCGTGGTATGATTCACTGTTTTGTAAATTTGGCCTTTTTTGCGTTATTCCAAATGTTTTTATGCGCCTCATATGTGCCTTAAACATGCCTTGACTAATTTTTTTGAAACAGCACAAGGGTAATATAAAACAAACAGAAAAATATTATTGTTTTCAAATTCAATGAAGTCGACTGACTGTTCATACCTGTAGGTTATGCCTGTCTGTTAACATTAAGAACGGCAGCAAATAGCAAGACCTCATTAGATTTTCGTGGATGTTTCTAACGTAATTAACATTTCAAAACGATATACCAGAGAAAGACATCCGACCATCCGACAGTTTTTGTCAATTAATGGCTTACGAAATTTTATTAAACGATATATATATATATATATATATATATATTATATATATATATATATATATATATATATATATATATATATATATATAGATATATATATATATATATATATATTTCCAAATTCACAATTTATACAGATATTGTTTATAAACTGATAAGTGAATTGAAAAAGCATACTGCACTTTGATGTCATTTGGCGCCTATATCACAACCTTAAACAAACGCGTAAATGTGTGAATGGACCTGACAAAGCGAATGAGCGTGGTACATACATAGAAAATACAGAAAATAACAGTTGCAAAGGTCATTTCTTATTGTCATATCAGGTATTTCGTAATTTTCATATTTAACAAACTTGCTTATAAGGAAATAACAAGTTTGGGACCTGACTTTAGTTGACGAAAATAACACTGTGCACTGATAATGTAACAGTAATGTCAGCCAATTAGTACTTTGACTATTTATCGAACTTAGCAATGATCGTCAGGAACGACTTTACCAAAACTTGGAAGAATTTGATCAAAGACATTGACTTAAATAATCAGAGAGTTTGAAGGAAAGAGTAGGTCCCCTTCGGTCGATGGTTATTTAACCAACGTTTCAACCCTACACAGGCTATCCTCTTTAGGGTCTATTATTTGAAAACGAGATGATAAAAACACAGTGTGAATTGATAAAAAACTGTATACAATGTGTGAAATACGAAGACTATGTAAATCTAGGTGGAGTCAATGGAGTGAGACGGATACCCTGTTAAACCAACAATGAGTTCTATTGCCATTTGAGAGAAATGATCTGTTATTTATTCAATACCTGGTACGTTTGTCCGACTTCTGGCTGATATTGAAAACATGGTTCATTTATGGAATCCACCTGCCAATAATTGTTGTCAATATCGAATGTCTACTCACTTTGTTAAGAGTAAAGCAAAATAAGAAACAGCTTTAGGACGTTACTTTTTAAAAATATATTTTACTTTGAAAGTTCATTTTTAGAAATCGCCTGACAAGAAGTTTTAAATAATGTGCAGGTGTTAAACATATGATGTAATAATGAAGTTTAACGTTTATTTTATAATTTAGAGGGTAAAATACAATCTTTCGAAGCTGCCCGTCTAACACCCCTATTTTGGTCTGTAGATTTTTGACAGTGTCCTCTTGTTAAGTCCTTCCTTAAAGCAGCTGAACTTTCTTTTATTATAATATTATGTGAAGGAACTTGAATAGAAGCAGAATAAAGTTTAATGTCAGTCTTCTTATTTTTTTCCTTCAGTAGGTATCCCTTAATTTAACTCAAGATTAACTCAGATAACTTTCGATAGCAGTGTTTTTAATTGGATTTTTACATTGTTTGCAATTTATGTTCACAGTGACAACGGTTGTGTCACATGGTTAATGAATATCTAAACGTGATTTCACAACGGAGGGTAGTTTTTATAAAACAGAGAATATTTTAGTTGTGTTCAAGTTTATTACTTTTTCAAATATCTGAATGTGTCTCCTATTTTGATATCCACTAGCAATCACGAATAACATGGCGTTTCCTTCAAGTGATAATGTCAGCATTATGTGTAATGTACTTTTCTTCCGCTTATGCCAAGTAAAGGATATCTTTATTTTGTCTTTTTAGGATGGTATGCTCAATGACAGACCTTCTGTTCCCTCCTATGATGAATCTTTCCTGTATGACACACTCAACAATACATCAATATCAACATCAACATACCACGTCAATGCAAGCGTATCTGTAGCTAGTGTAACAGAGTCTTCACTTTCAACTACTAGAGTGTAAAACCAATAACTTTGCTCACACTCCTGCAAGTACCATGACCAGAGCGTCACAAGATGTTTCCTTACTACCATTGGAAGATATCCTGCTATCACCACCAACTCCCGCTGACAACTCTGGCTCTACAGATATAGAAATGAGAGAAGTATTCTTTCTAGGTCGCAGTAGTGAAAATTTAAGATCATCAAATGACAGTCCAAATGACGTGCTTGCCTATGCAACACTTAGATTTTTGAGTGCTAGTCGTAATGATGTTGTTGTAGATACACATCAGGTCTCAACGGACGTTTGATGAATCTTCGGACTTGGGCGACTTTGAAAGTTACATCATATATCAGCGGGAAGTGACATGAACAAAAACAGTGATTTTCAATATGAAGATGTTAACATTACCTCTCTTCAAGACATTATTTTAATGCCAGGCAGTGTAGGAATAATTGATGCATTTGGCAATAAGTTTAGCATAGTATAGGTATAGTTTCAGTCTCAATGTTTCGCCTGACATGGATCAATAATAACTAGGTTAGTTCAAAATGTGTGATACGCTGGCTAATTTTTCACATTCCCCAATTCAGTTAAGTTTGTAAGACAGCAGTTCTCCTTACTGAATGAAGTAATTCAGCTGGCAATGACATTGTTGTACCAAAGCTTTTGGAAAAAAGGTATTACTACAATGGCAGAAACCGGTACGTTTCTGTTTGAAATGTTCTAAAGCAGTTCCAATTTATAAGTGAGGCTCCGAGAGTGGTGTCAGACACAATTAGGCCTATCACCCTTCAACCCGTTCTCTCTAAAATACTAGAAAAGCAAGATATTTTAGTGTTTTTCAATTTTATGCACACACGCAATTTTATTGTCAAACCAGAATAAGGTTTTATACAACATGACTCTTGTGACACTGCTTTGGTCAAGTCAACTAACCAGCTTTTACAGATTACATAACGGTGTATTATGTTTTAGATTATGCCAAGCTTTTGACCTTGTTGATCATACATTGTGCTGACCAAACATTCTGTGTACAGGCTTTCTGATTTGTCACTAAATTGGTTTCGTTCATATCTGTCAGGAAGAAATCAGTATTGATAAGTGTTTAGGTGTACATTCAACTTTTTAGGGATCTGTTTTTGGCCACTTAGTATTTGATCTTCATTACAGGGAAGTGTTTGCAGATAACCAATTTTATGTTTCCGGAGATGATATTGAACAATTTGAATGGAGAATGAATGAAGATCTCGTTTCCATCTCTAACTAGATTCTCAAAAATAGCATGATAATTAATACAACAAAAAGAAAGTAGTATTATTTGTTTTGCATAAAAAATGTCTTGCTCAGACAACTCTGATATTTCATTTCACATTCACATCAATGATATTCATGACAGCTATTTGCCATACAAATTTCTGCGAGAGCGTTTGCCAGCTTAATGACTTAGTGTGTGTGTGTCAATATGTACTGACTGATAGCAATGAATTTAAATTTGACGCCTAAACCAAGCATGGCCAGTGATAGGATAGAAACGCCGTTCCACTTATCACGAACACCCCCACCAGTGTAACATTTTGTTTATCGGGTCCTAAACGCTATTTTCTAAGTTTTCTAGACAGAGCATAAAGAAAATTTTCACGGGCGCTTTACACAGTGTTGCATGACTATGCTTTCTCAAAGAAGCAGGTCTTTGATGCTGAAGGAATGTGACTAGAAAGTCTATTCCATAAGGAAGTAGCGGCTTTCATCTGTGTAGTCGTAGCTCTCGTTTTTCTCGGACGAATATGGATTGCAAAGGGAGACTCCGAGTCGTGAAACTGAAAAAAAAAAAGTTTTTCCGTCGCAACGTACGAGAGCTAGCAATGGCTGCTGCTACGGCGACATATGAGAAAGAACGATCATCATAATTTAAGTCTTGTTGGTTGAGTTTTAAGAGAAACTTTGTCACTTGAACAGAGAGATCGGAATTCTGGTTTATGAAATCGAAAACTTTAGTGTATACACAGTTCCTCATAACAAGACTGGTTATTAATAGCGTAATACCGTCAGTAAAATTGTCTCGGCTTTATTGGAGGAGAAATGAAAAAATTGAGCCATGATTCTTGAAGTTGACCGGCAATGTTAGCCGTAAGTTGCGTACAGCCTCCGAGTGTTCCCAACGTTACACGGGCTAGCCGACATGTGAGCATTTTTTCAGTTTGTCTGTGATTTAATATAGTGAATAAGTCAGCATATCAAAATTAGACTACAGTATATCAAAATTTGACCACATATATATCTCACATGGATATACTAGGCTTACACTAGAGAAAAGATAGAAAGTACAAAGCAGGGATCAAGGTACGGGCCCGGGTACGGGCTGGGCGAATCCTTGTCCCCGGGAACTCTAGTGCTTACAAACAGGCGAAGTTGGTCAGTTTTTGTTTAATTGTTATCCATTAGCCGAAATGTTCTGTGTCTGTGGATACCAGACCCTTATCCTTAACAACGGAGAAAACATAAGTTTTGTAGTCATTCAAGTCACTTGAACTGGACCATTGATACATGTCATACCGTCGTACCGATCGACACGATCGCAAGCGTAGCACTCGGAGCTTACGGACATAAGCGAGCGCGTTCAGTATGGCCGTGGTTTGAGGAACTGTGGAGCTTAAATACTCGAAATTATCGTGTGTCGCAACGCATTTCTTTTCATTTTTGACCAAAAATGGTGACTTTGGTATTTTACAACATAAAATGCACTTTTAAAAGTTTGCTAGTATCCGTTTCAACTCACATCGTTTGGTGTCGCCGTTCTCAACTACCGAAAATCTAGTTGCTGTGGACTGGCCAGGTGGGAATGCAGAGAAATACTTAAAGAGCCAAGTGTAGAATTTGGGACTCAGTGGAGACAATTTGTTTGCGTTCCTGCCAGCCTTATCCGAAGCAGTCTTTGTAGTTTTATCGCCCCATTCACGCTGAATATTCATAGACGTGGGCACTAGATGGCTCTCGGGGCCTTGACCGTATAGTGCCCACGTCAAAACTTGTATGGCCAAAAGCTGGAATGTTTTCATTTACAGTATTGCTGTTCACAGAGTACTTGGTATTTAAATGGAAGACAGTTTTAAGCTGGAATGATCAAGTAGATAATTTATGCGAGAATTTATCTTCAGAATTGATTTTTTTTAAGACGACTACGCCCCCTTTCTCAAAGGAGTGTCCTTGTTTGACTTAAAAAGGCTTTGTTCTTGTCTTCAATTTTAATGCATTTTCATGTTTTGGCTGATTCTTATTGTATATTTTACTGCTATTATGACTTTCCAAGCTTAAAGTGATCTCGCTCCAAGCTATGTTAGTGAACTATTCCGACCATTGAGGGGAGGAAAGCTGTTGAACTCCTCACAAAATAGAAACATTACTAGCTTTTAGTTGTCACATCTAAAACTCCCCCCTGGCTATGGATTTGTTATAATAACATCGACGCCCCTCTCCCCATACAAGACCTGGAAACCATGGCAAAGGATTTATGCCTTTCCATGTCTGTCCCACTTTCACAGCTGCATGCTGAACTACAGAACAAAATGGTCGCCAAATACCAGTCGTCCTTCCAGTAAATCGCTTGCAGATATTGACCCTTTTAACAGGAGCATTTTTGATAACCCCAAAGTAAACGCCAAAACAAAATGTATGAAATGAGTTAAGCAAAACGGGTACGGTAATAATGAAGGCACGTGATAACGTGAGCTTAAGTCGCCTTTTTTCCAAAAAAAATACTTATAAGGGGATTAATAACGTGGAGTAAAACGCATAATTATATTCAGACCGTTGCACCGATGATGTGACTAGAGTGGTGTAAATGTGAAATTTATTTACCTATAGAGTGCATAACTCACAAAGGTCACGCAGACGAAAGTACAGGACCCGAGGTATTTAACGCAAACACTCCTCAAGTGTTTAAGTAGAGAGCCATATCGGTAATACATAGAGACTATGCCTTGTGAGAATGGCATCATAGAATTAATAGCGCATCTTTTAAGTTTGTGATAGGTAACTCTGTAGGTACTGCCTAAGGATAAAAGGTCGCCATTAAATTGGTTCTTATGTACCTACCACTTCTATACTGGAGTTACTGTTTATTAGTTATTGGTGACCACCCGCTTGCATAATTTGCTCTAATTTGTATAATCAGCAGATCATAATATTTTTAAATATTTTCATGACGATAGTCAGAATTTTTTGAATCTTTGACTTGATGAGTATATTCACATACAACGAAGTGAACGCAACTGTATGCACCATATTTTGAAGTCTACTGTTAACAAACTTCTTCGTCAGATATAAAGTGTCTTTAAGAAAGAAGCTCAGTAATATTAAAAATCAAACTAGATTTAGGTCCATGTGACCCTGAATAATTAGAACTGTCTACATTTAATTGTTGATTTATGAAAGTGTGTAATCAGCTTATGGGAGAACCTCGTAGAGCTATAGCAATTTTATTTATTACCACTATTTTGAAGCTCACATGACTGAAGTTTGAGTCAGAATCTTTGGAAATCAGTCACAAAATATTGAGTCAACAGTTGTAAGGTAATAGCTTAAGGTCTTTGTCGGGACAGGTGGAAATGTATAAGTGCTATACGCTGTTTACTGTCCATGGCACCCTTTTGTTGGTTTGTGAAAATCAAGGATGGCGTTTGAAATCACATGTGGTTCCAATGTGATCTGCCCTAGCTGAGGGCTCGATGGTAGATTGCCATTAGCCCAGTGGGTGTCAACCTATCATATTATTTCCTATGATACGCGCAAAGCCCAGCTTTACTTTTACATGTCTTGTACGCAATATCTCTCTTTTCATTTTACTGTGTTTTATCGTTGTTGGTTTTTATGTTTAATCCTTTTTATCCGCTCATGTTATTGTTTTAAACCCTGAAGAAGACCTCCTGCGTGTGGTCGAAACGTTGGTTTATAATAAAGGCTTAACCGTAGAATACCGGACTTGTCTCCTTTACCAAACTCATGATTATCATAAACTTATAAAGTAAAATGCTCTGCCAACCAGGTATTGCCACAAACAACATTCCCCATAGAGCCCTATGGCCGTATAACTTTTCGCCGAGGCTGCTGGGTAAATTTTGTGCTCATGCGCACATGGCTTACGACCTGACTTGACCTCGCGATATCCAGCGAATTTCAAAATCAATACGTATAAACAATGGCTAGCGACGGCAAAACATTTCGCGTTGTCCCATTGATAAAGACAATAGACAACAAACGGAAAGCCTCAACAAAAGACTGTAGCAGTCGGATAACTACTTCCCAGCAGAGGGTCATCGAATTGTGCAGCGTGGAACAGTTTTCAGAGGTAATTTTGTGGTCGTATGCCGACGATTTGCCGAACGCGTACGTACGTACTGCCAGGGGGAGGGCGGACGTGATCAACATGGTGGTGGCGCTGGCATACCTTCATGAATTCATTGGCATACAAGTTGACATTGCAGGCTTTTTTAGCCTTATGTGCCACACACACGGCATAGACATGTCAGCATGGAGATATGCCTCTCCTCAGAGGGTGTATCACCACTCACATCCTCCATTTCCTAGGTCAAACAAGCCAATCCTATATGTCAAAAGACGAAAATAGGCAATGCATAAAATCCCGTTCCCTACATTTACAGTTGCGTTCTCGACTTGGTTGTGAGTGGAAATGTTAGGTGATGTATTCAGGTCATTTGAAGAATTAGCGGTTTCCACATGAAAAAATCTCATTCATCTTCTCAGGTCCTCTAAAAAGGACAGAAAAAATGCCCAGAAAACTTCAGAAAACCACAAATTTTTGAGAGCGACTTTTCAAAAATATGTATCTTACGAAAGAAACTACAGAATTTCACCGGGTTTTCACTGTTTACAAGGTTGTCTTTCTGTCTTGCTATTTGCGCATCTGCAGAATGTTTTTCAGCCAGTTGTTGATTCAGAATCGAGCGTGATTCAAAGACAAGCAAAACCTGTCCGTATGAGCCGATGGCGGCACTCTTCAAAACAATTACGTCATTGCTCATTACCCCCCCCCCCTTATAGAAAGTTATACGGCTCTAGGAAAGTTGTTTGTGTATTGAGCACTGTTTTGCCTCGTGAAGATTTCTAAACTTTATCGATGTTTAAGATTTTTAACGTTCTAGTAAACAAACGATCAACAATCATTTTTGATACCGCCATGGAATAGATACTGCCATTCCAACTACCACGCCCCTTCATCGGGAATGGGGCAATCCTGTCTTGTGTTGAAACTCGCGCATGGAAGCAAGAATACGCAGAACCAGACGGGGGTAGGATGAAAGCAACGGAAATTTCCGAATATAAGATTAGTTAAGCAGTTATTCTGATGGTCGCTACAAGAGGACACATAGCGTAACGTGAAACTCTGAGTAAAGTCTGAACGGACACATTTTCTTTCATATTTCTTCGGAAATGACACTCAAAAGATAGTTTCATCTTGGCTACAAATATGAAATTTCCATCACGTAGTACGTAAACTTTAGTTTGTAAACTCAATAAATTTCAATAAATTTTCAAGGTGTTTTATACATGTAAACATAAATCTGAAACATATTTTCACCGAAACATATTTGGAGGGAAAGAAAAGCTAATTTAAGCTCACCTGCACAATAAATGCCTTCAGACCTTGTAGTAATTACCTTTCTAATTTTCAAATTGTAAATGTCTACATATAGTTCAAATCCTGGTTTCAAAAGCTCTAACTGTCCTCAGCGCATAATACATCGTAAACCAATACATCGTAAGCGACCATTCAGAACGACAATACTAGGGCATAATTTACATCATAGTCATTAAGTTCAATTGTGACAACTCGATATAAGAAACACAGACAGTGTAGCAGAATTACAGGACAAACAAGTACCACAGAGGTACCGTAGAAGTATTAACTGGTAAACCATACTTATTTATCAGTTCATGGCACCTGCAAAAAAGCGCTTGAATTTATAGAAACACATTTTTTATTAACCCCGATTTTCAAGCTTGCGAGAGAGATGGTCGTATCTCTCCACAGAATCCATAGGAGGGTGACTGTGAAATATGGCTGTCAATGTGCTGAACATCGATGATAGTTAAGTTGAAATCAACTCTCTTATTTTACAGCCTAGTAGAATGGTGGCAGTTAGAGTGAAAATTAATTAGTCAGAAAATAAGCTGCAGAATCTGATTGTGTAATTATTTCTTTACTCTCATACAAGGGGATACATCAGTAAGCTGATCATGAACCTAGAATTATTTAAAGAAATGACACCATCTATATACCTGAAAGTCAGGTTGGCTGCTATAGCGACAGAGACCTTTATCTGTCTGACGAAAATCTGGATAAATTCTGCTTCATGAGAGTACGGGAACAATCAGCGACTTAATTATCAACCCTGCCTGCCCACTTTGGCGATTCAAGTTCACTCGCTGAGCAGCCGACCAAAACAAAATATTACCCGTCGGCCAGCCAGGAAATCGCTTTCGGATAAGTAAATTTTATAGACTGGCAACTTTGTTGAAAAAAAACGAAATTAAAATCAAATACATACTCTATTTTGTGATAAACAATAAAAATTGCTGTTTAGAAATTGACCAGTCCTAATAACAGAAACGGGATTTTTCCTTGTTTTTTCTCCACAAACCAAAGCGATAATATATGCAAGACATATTAAAAAACCTCTATTCGTTGATTTATTAATTAATTTATTAGTTCGTTAATAAATAAATAAATAAATAAATAAATAAATAAATAAATAAATCCAACAGAGGACTACCCAATCTATAGCATATTCATGTCCCGTCTCGTGTTAGAAAATAAATGATACTTATTAAGAGGACAGTAAGAAAATCCCATTGTATTTAACTATCTGTAAGGAAGAAAAAGCATTAACTTTTGCAAATGGCAAGCTGTAAACTATTACACTACTGTTATACTACTGTCACATTAGGTACTAACATAATTACGACATCACATGGCTATAGGGTGACATGAATCTTTGTGTATGAATTGGAATGTATATGGTGTTTTTGAGTGTGTTCTAGTGTCAAGAATTTGTTTGCTGTCTCTGGCCCTTGAGAATGACTAGATCAAGATATGTTATCTCTTGTGTCGAACTTTCATACGAAAATTCGAATGTCAGGTGTAGTTTAATGATTTGGCAATGAATTCGACTAGTTCATGTTGACTTCCGTAAAAGATTATGGAAATGTCGTCTCTGCATCTGTACCAGAGAGCTCTTCGTGTCTCGTTCTGCTGGATGATTTTCCTTTCCAGATCGTAGAATGTAATGTCGGCTATTTCTTGGGATGGTGGGGAGCCCATCCGAGGATTTGTTGATAGTTACCTTTGATTATGAGTGTTAGCATAGATAACATATGCTCCGTGGGTGTTCTTTTTATTTTGTAAACGTTTTTGTTTCATTGCTTCATCGTGCATAGTGTTTGTGTTCATAGAAACAACGTCAAGTGAGGCGAGAATTATATTGTTCGTAATTCGAACAGTTTCTGTTTTAGCCTAGACCCTATTCGTCGGTTTCGGCCTTGGTCCGGACGAAGGCCAAATACGACGAATACGGTATTTCCGTATAGGGTCCGTTGAATGATTTATTTGGCTACTGTTAAATCAATAAAACACAGCACAGGGGGCCATACAAAATTATCGTAAGAGCCCTTTAGACCAACAAGGTATAAGTTTCCCGAAAGGTGTCAAGTACATCGGAGTAGCCCAACATTTGTGAAAAAACGTCGGGGAACAATATAATTAGTTGACGGGCCATAATCCCAAAGTGGTCGTTTTTTGTGGGGCGCGGGGCTGGAATGTTGAGTAAGTGTGCGAGAGGGTATTAGGTATTATAGAGGTAATACATACCAGCATTGCTCATAGCAGTAAATATCTAATGCTGGCTTGACAGCGAAACGTAATCATGAAGTTCCGAACGCAGGTAAAGTAAACGTTGCCGTTCCACTGGAGACCAACTGGTACCCGAGGCGATATATCGCGTGATTGACAATTGAAAAAAAAGTAACTTTATTACACTTAAACTTCCAACCGAATCGCCTGACTTAAGTTGTATTGCGCAAGAGTTGGTTCAATTATTGGATACTATGTAGAAGAGGTATGGCAAAGATATAATGACGTCAAAATCGCCGTACGCAAAACACAGACGCCTTGTGATTGCGTATTGACTAACTAATAACGTTAAAATTAAATAAACGCCCAATTTCTTTCAGCCACCTTCAGAATTTCCGACTGCTTCGTCTTTATGTCGGTTGAAGCACAGCGCGAGATAGAAATTGGGATTATCTGACAAAATTGTCGGAACGGAAAGCCGTTTTTCGAACGGAATTGTGTTGTTTCACAATTGTAGCGAAATATATGATCTCGGTAGTTACATGGATAACTTAGTCTCCGTGCCAGATCAAGGCTAAATCTGTGATTTTCCTCCTACATCCCGTCTTTGGAAAGAGGACAATGACATACAAGACATGTTGTCGATTTTGCATAGCTTTTGGCCGATAGAGTTGATAGGAAATATTACAAACACTGCGAACAATGGACGGCTGCTAAACATCGTAAGATACATGACTTGGCACAGTACAAAACATATGTACTTAATCTCAATTTCACAATGACCTTTTTGACTGATTCGATGCCAACATTGCTACGTCTGCATTCAAGGAGAAACATACACGTTTTACTGGACGTTTTGTTAAAAGAAAATGCAGTCTTAAGTTCGCGAACTGCTATTACAGTAACTTTGACAAAACTTCATTGTTCATTGTTCATTTTGTTTTCCAAAACCTTTTTTATAATAGCATCTACTATATATGTATATATATATATATATATATATATATATATCATATATATATATATATATATATATATATATATATATGCCTCTCATCACAGCAAGTATTCGATAACAAACAAATATATATATATATATATATATATATATATATATATATATATATATATATATATATATTTATATATATATTATATATATATATTTGTGAATGTGTGAGTGGGGTGAACACGATGATTTGTGTTCTGTTTCCATATGAAACGCGTGAGTGGGGTGAACGCAATGAGTGGGGTGAACGCTATACAGGGGAGTTTCTCCCGGAATCACAGACTTGGCTTTCTTGCACGATCTGCATTGCTATAAATTATTGATGAGATGACGTTTGTATTTACTGATCTATAATTCATAAGATGACATCATCGTATTTGGCATATTGGGAGGAGTTACCTCTCGATCCCCCAAGATATGTGCATAAAACTCATATGGCGTTGTTGATAAAATGTCGAGTGCGATCAGTCCCACCTAAGTCAGCATGGCCTCTGTTCATCAGCGAAAACATAATCGAACCAGCCTTCCACTACGCAAGTCATATCAACATTCTGGTCGCTGATGTAGCCTACACAGCTTTCAGTCTGTCTGTTCAGTCCTTTTTCGTTTAACTTTTAGGCTTCTTATTTCCCCGACTATAACTTCCGACAACTTTTCTCTTGTAATATCGCATGGTTTGCAATGGTCAACCGATCAGTTTTAAAACGCGGCCGATTTGCGAACTTTATGCCATATTTGCTGAACGCGTAACATACTTGATGTTGATCTGGACGCCAGAACAACCGGGAAAGGTTGTCAATCATTTTTTATTTGCCTTACGTCACTGTGTGCAAAGTCCGTCTGGCCACCGGTACTTTGCAAGAAGTACTTTGCAAGAAGTCCAAGTCGGTGAATCCGGCTGAAACTAACTCACTATACTGCGCAGACTCAAAGGTAACGCGTTCAATTAATCCCCAGGAAAACTGGCCTTGGCTGCCAAATTCCATATAGGTTTGTATGAAATAGGAGAGACACACGACAATCTATTACAAAAGGTTTTTTTTAGAAATTCATCCACTTGAACCAAGTCTATACATTTCAGTAAGAATTGCTTCAAAGTTTCCGCGAATCATAATTGCTAGAAGTATCAATTCATAAAGACAATTATGCATTGATAAAGGAGATTTTGGCTTACACATTTTACTGTGAGAAGCCACGCTCCCCCTTTATAAAGGGTATAAAAGTTGTTGATATCATCGCCTTTATCAATATTGAAAATCAATGAGCTTGGGAATTTCTGGTGATATTGCTATTATCAAATAAGCATGGCTTTGAGACCTGTCATGTTGGTGCTGAGGTCAGGATCAAACAAGTGCACCGTTTCCAGTCGTTCTTCCTTTTATAAAGTTCAGCGTTTCATTTCATGGTCAGTGCACAAAAGTATGTTTGACATTTCAACCCTATGGTAACTTGTTTTCATTTGTTTCGAATACTTGCTGTGATGAGAGGCTTATATATATATATATATATATATATATATATATATATATATATATATATATATATATATATATATATATATATATATATATATATATATATATATATATTATATAAGAAACTGTAGGAATTCAGGTGATCCCCAGTGGAGCGTGGAGTGGGGTGAAGATAGAAGAAACTTGGGTTGAAACACACTACCACACCTGGTTGTTAGGTTCCAAACGTATTTATTATACCTCAAACACAACGTTTCGCTCTAAATTTAGAGCTTCTTCAGGTGTTTTCTACAATAAGAAGTACGAACATGAAAATTACAATGGTTGAATTGTGTAGGAAACGAGCAATGTAGAGTTATAAGTCTGTAAAAATCTGGAAATGTACATGAATGACAGGAGAGACTAAAAATTACAATGGTTGAATTTTATAGAAAAACGAGCAATGTGGAGTTACAAGTATCTGAAAATCTGTAAATGTACATAAATGAAAGGAGAGAGACTAACCTCGAGGTTGTGACTACGGTCAAAACTGTCTGGACCTACGCCGAGAGCTGGAAATTGGCGCGCTGAAGTCCAGGAGGGGTCCCTTTAAATACTCAAAAGCTGGTATGTGGGGGCGCTGTTAAATGCTATGTAAATTTTGGGCGAATGTTTAGGCCAGCTGGAGACAGTGTGTCAAGTTTTTTGATCCATTGTGATTCTAAATGTTTGCGTAGTTTGTCATCCTGTTTATTGACTTGGATGATGCCAATTATTGAAACATCACTGATACTGTGTTGATCAGAATTAAAATGTATGGCGACCGGGGTATCTTTTTTATGACGCACTGAGGAGAGGTGGTTATTGAAACGAAGTCTGAGAGATGTTTTAGTTTCCCCGACATATTGTTTATGGCAGCGTTGGCATGTGAGGAGGTATACGACGTTTTTGCTGTTGCAGCTGATGGCATTTCTGATTGTGTATGTTTTCTTGTTGACTGTGCTTTGGAACTGTGATGTATTAAAGGTATATTTGCAAATATTGCAACCCCTCGTAGATTGACATTTGGTGAAACCGGGGCTGGATTCACCGGCGTTGTTAATATTAGAGCGGACAAGGAGGTCTTTGAGGTTGACATTGCGTCGATATGATATAATTGGCATGTTAGGGATGGCTTCTTTACATCTTGATGACTTATGGAGTGTTGGGAGGTTCGAGGACATGATGAATTTCAAGTTAGGGTGACGGGGATTATATGTCGAGACTAGTGGGATTCGACAGTCTCCCTGTTTGTTTTTGTACTGAAGGAGAGCCGGCCTGGGGATTGATTTCGCTCTATTTATTTGTTCTTTGACGAGGTTGTGAGGGTAATCCCGTTCAATCAGCGATTGTTGTAGAATGTTGAGGCGCGCATCACGCCATTCTGGCTCCGAACAAATGCGACAAATGCGTATTGCCAGGCCGTAGGGGACACCTAGTTTCATATGTCCTTCTCTCCAACCCTACAAAAATAAACAAGACTTTACTGGAAACTGATATGAACACTTTTCATCGTCGCCTCCGTCTGGCAGAGTTTTTCCATAGCGACGGAGATGATGAAACACCTACCTACGATGATAATCCATTTCACAAAAAAAGCTCTTTCATGCCACCACCTAATCGGGACCAGTTTCTGGAAATGTTTATCACCACTACAAACGAAGCAATCTCGGATCACTCTAACTACAAACCCAAAGTGAAGGACAATCTCACCAAATCTGAACGAACAGCCCTCAAATCCATCACAAGCAGGAATGACTGGGTAATAAAACCGGCCGACAAGGGTTCAGCCATAGTGATCATGGATAAAGAGCATTACATCACAGAAGCCAATAAGATTCTGGACAATAAAGAACACTACAAGAGACTCAAATCGGACCCAACAAATAAGATCAACACTGCTATCAAAGCTGCTATAAATGACGAGTATCAACAAGGTAATATCACCAAACAGACTCGTGATTTCTTAATTTGTAGTGACCCTCGCCCAGGAACATTTATATGCTACCTAAAATTCATAAAAAGGGTATTCCATTTCGACCGATTATTTCTACAATAAGCCATCCTACACAGGGTATTTCTGAGTACATCGATTACCATCTGCAACCATTAGCTGCTAATTTACCATCATATGTCAAGATACTACCCATTTTTTACAGTTACTTCAAATTTGGAACAAATCCCTCCCGGTAGTACCATGGTTACTTTCGATGTTGTATCGCTGTACCCAAACATACCTATCGAGGAAGGCATTGCGGCATGTCAAAGAGCACTCGATCAAAGAGAAAACAAAACTCCACCAACTTCCACTATAATACGCTTTTTGAAACTTGTTCTATATAACAACAACTTTGTGTTCAACAGTCAACATTATTTGCAGATTCACGGCACAGCCATGGGCCAGAAAATGGCCCCCAGTTATGCAATCATTTTCATGGGTGACCTGGAGAGCAAACTACTTAAGGAGGCATCCAGTACAGTGTCACCCTGGTTTTGGCATAGATTTATTGATGATATTTACAGTTTGTTTACGGCAAATCTGAACTTTATCATAGAATTCTTTAATTACATCAATTCATTCCACAAAACAATAAAATTCACCATGGAGTACTCTCAAACTTCCATTCCATTTTTAGATGTTAGAGTCCACACCGATGACAATGGCAAAATCATGACAGACTTGTACGAAAGGCCAACTGATACCCATCATATTTACATTTTCAGTCAGCACACCCAGACATATGAAACTAGGTGTCCCCTACGGCCTGGCAATACGCATTTGTCGCATTTGTTCGGAGCCAGAATGGCGTGATGCACGCCTCAACATTCTACAACAATCGCTGATTGAACGGGATTACCCTCACAACCTCGTCAAAGAACAAATAAATAGAGCGAAATCAATCCCCAGGCCGGCTCTCCTTCAGTACAAAAACAAACAGGGAGACTGTCGAATCCCACTAGTCTCGACTTATAATCCCCGTCACCCTAACTTGAAATTCATCATGTCCTCGAACCTCCCAACACTCCATAAGTCATCAAGATGTAAAGAAGCCATCCCTAACATGCCAATTATATCATATCGACGCAATGTCAACCTCAAAGACCTCCTTGTCCGCTCTAATATTAACAACGCCGGTGAATCCAGCCCCGGTTTCACCAAATGTCAATCTACGAGGGGTTGCAATATTTGCAAATATACCTTTAATACATCACAGTTTCAAAGCACAGTCAACAAGAAAACATACACAATCAGAAATGCCATCAGCTGCAACAGCAAAAACGTCGTATACCTCCTCACATGCCAACGCTGCCATAAACAATATGTCGGGGAAACTAAAACATCTCTCAGACTTCGTTTCAATAACCACCTCTCCTCAGTGCGTCATAAAAAAGATACCCCGGTCGCCATACATTTTAATTCTGATCAACACAGTATCAGTGATGTTTCAATAATTGGCATCATCCAAGTCAATAAACAGGATGACAAACTACGCAAACATTTAGAATCACAATGGATCAAAAAACTTGACACACTGTCTCCAGCTGGCCTAAACATTCGCCCAAAATTTACATAGCATTTAACAGCGCCCCCACATACCAGCTTTTGAGTATTTAAGGGACCCCTCCTGGACTTCAGCGCGCCAATTTCCAGCTCTCGGCGTAGGTCCAGACAGTTTTGACCGTAGTCACAACCTCGAGGTTAGTCTCTCTCCTTTCATTTATGTACATTTACAGATTTTCAGATACTTGTAACTCCACATTGCTCGTTTTTCTATAAAATTCAACCATTGTAATTTTTAGTCTCTCCTGTCATTCATGTACATTTCCAGATTTTTACAGACTTATAACTCTACATTGCTCGTTTTCCGACACAATTCAACCATTGTAATTTTCATGTTCGTACTTCTTATTGTAGAAAACACCTGAAGAAGCTCTAAATTTAGAGCGAAACGTTGTGTTTGAGGTATAATAAATACGTTTGGAACCTAACAACCAGGTGTGGTAGTGTGTTTCAACCCAAGTTTCTTCTATCTTCACCCCACTCCACGCTCCACTGGGGATCACCTGAATTCCTACAGTTTCTTATATATATATATATATATATATATATATATATATATATATATATATATATATATATATATATATATATATATTATATATATATATATAATATATATATATATATATATAAGCCTCTCATCACAGCAAGTATTCGTTACAAATGAAAAAAGTTACCATAGTGTTGAAATGTCAAACATATTTTTGTGCACTGATCATGAAATGAAACGCTGAATTTTATAAAAGGGAGAACGCCTGAAAATGGTGCACTTGTTTGATCCTGACCTCAGCACCAACATGACAGGTCTCAAAGCCATGCTTATTTGATAATTAGCAATATCACCAGAAATTCCCAAGCTCATTGATTTTCAATATTGATAAAGGCGATGATATCAACAACTTTTATACCCTTTATAAAGGGGGAGCGTGGCTTCTCACAGTAAAATGTGTAAGCCAAAATCTCCTTTATCAATGCATAATTGTCTTTATGAATTGATACTTCTAGCAATTATGATTCGCGGAAACTTTGAAGCAATTCTTACTGAAATGTATAGACTTGGTTCAAGTGGATGAATTTCTAAAAAAAACCTTTTGTAATAGATTGTCGTGTGTCTCTCCTATTTCATACAAACCTATATGGAATTTGGCAGCCAAGGCCAGTTTTCCTGGGGATTAATTGAACGCGTTACCTTTGAGTCTGCGCAGTATAGTGAGTTAGTTTCAGCCGGATTCACCGACTTGGACTTCTTGCAAAGTACTTCTTGCAAAGTACCGGTGGCCAGACGGACTTTGCACACAGTGACGTAAGGCAAATAAAAAATGATTGACAACCTTTCCCCGGTTGTTCTGGCGTCCAGATCAACATCAAGTATGTTACGCGTTCAGCAAATATGGCATAAAGTTCGCAAATCGGCCGCGTTTTAAAACTGGTCGGTTGACCATTGCAAACCATGCGATATTACAAGAGAAAAGCCGTCGGAAGTTATAGTCGGGGAAATAAGAAGCCTAAAAGTTAAACGAAAAAGGACTGAACAGACAGAATGAAAACTGCGTAGGCTACATCAGCGACCAGAATGTTGATATGACTTGCGCTGTGGAAGGCTGGTCCGATTATGTTTTCGCTGATGAACAGAGGCCATGCTGACTTAGGTTTGACTGATCGCACTCGACATTTTATCAACAACGCCATGTGAGTTTTATGCACATATCTTGGGGGATCGAGAGGTAACTCCTCCCAATATGCCAAATACGATGATGTGATCTAATGAATTATAGATCAGTAAATACAAACGTCATCTCATCAATATTTACAGCAATGCAGATCGTGCAACAAAGCCAAGTCTGTGATTCCGGGAGAAACTCCCCTGTATAGCGTTCACCCAATTCGTTGCGGTCACCCCACTCAGGCGTTTCATATGGAAACAGAACACAAATCATCGTGTTCACCCCACTCACACATTCACAAATCACACACTTGAACCAAGTCTACAAAATGTCAAGAACATGTACAGAACTTTACATACTATAAAAAATGACTTCCTTGATCAGTTTTACTTTTTTTTGGGGGGGGGGGCATTAGTTACTGAAGTGAATGAGTAACGTTGCGTCGCCGAGGAGGTCAGGCAACGCCGCCTAGAAAACCGGCATGTATTTTCAGGCGATCAGTCGCCTGTCGCTTCGCCTGAAAAAACCTTTGATTTCTACTCATGCTCAGAGCAGTAATTATGTTTGCACTTATCGATTGTAGCTTGCCAGCACACGTAGTTTGCAAGACTCCAAATGATGCCTACAATAAATAGCAAAATATTAACAAGTCAATCAATAAGTAATTAAAACACTCTGTAAAACATATAGATATCAAACAAAATCGACCCTGCTGTTAATCCTAAGTTATGTACTTCTTAAATGTGAGACAGACTGCTGAATAAAATTTTATGTTATTACGCCGTAGTAAATTCTCGTATTTCCTCGTATATGGACTAATATTTCAAGGCAGCGAAAACATCGGTCAGGTCGGAACGACATTGACAACACATCGGCTCCACATAGTGTAAACGCAAACAACCGTTACAGATTTTAAACACCCGCTATTGAGTGTTTTGCCACGTGGCTTATCGGAGTGGTCCGGACATTCAAGTAAATTGTTTTTGACGGCCGTTGCTTTCCTACAAGGACCTGGTAATAACGCACAGATAGGCGAGTAATACACCCTGATTCGAATAGTTTAATCACGATATTTTGACGTGGTTACAATGCAAGAAAGGCATGTCTACAAATATGTGGTCTATCACTGTCAAACGGATTGGGCTTTTCGTCAAAGTCTCATAGTGTCTATATATCTGTGTCTGAGCGAAGTGAGAGTGCGAAGAGCTGCGAAGTGCCCAGACATTTTGCAGCTTAATCGTTTCCAAATCTGCATATTGTCATGACTTTGAATTGATACGTAGTCCTGTGTTGTAATTGGCGTGGAGGATACCGCTTCGATTCGTGTGTTTTACGAATAAAGCCCATTGCTCACTATCGAGGGGATGCACTCAACATGAAAGAACTCGTTCGCATTTAAGTTTCCAAGACAAGAAATTGATCTCTGTAATCCAACAATTCTCTGGTTGTTAATAAGCTCATAAAGCTCCGAAAAGGCTCTGAAAGCCTGGATATAGGGAAACATTTTGGTAACAACAGTGTCACCATTGTTTACATAACTATTACGTGACAGGTAACTTGCATAAGCTTCAAAAATCGGTTTTCCCTATGTTTTGTTTCAAATTTTTCAAAATATATGACTCAAATTTTCTGGAATGCAAGCTGTTGCAACATTCTTCCAAAACGTGTCTCAGATGTTTTATATCTTGCTTACTTTTTGGAGCCCAATTTTAAAGAAATCAAGTAGGATTATATTCACCGCTCGGAAAGTTTTCTGGCATAAAAATTGTTTTAGAAGGCTTAAAAATACTGTGAGACACTCTTTGAAGATCCTTAGGACAGATTGCACTCACAATCATTTCAGCATTGTATCTCAAGCATGTTAACAAAACATAGAGAAAACCGATTTTTGAAAGGTTATGTAAATTGTCTGTCAAGTGATAGTTATGCAAACAATGGTGACGCTATGGTAACCAAATGTTTCCCTATATCTAGATTTTCCGAAAAATATATAATTTACGGGGGTTCTGAACTTATTAACCACTAGAGAATTGTTAGCTTAAACAGCCGTTTCTTGTCTTGGAACCTAAACGCTTTAAAGACAGAATAATTCAATGAAATTATATTTGTCGTTGTAAAGTCGACAGTTAAGATGATGAGACCAATTTGACATCCTCACTTGAATACACAATCGTTCGAAATGAAAACAAAAATGGCCGGAAGAAAAACGTTTAATTGATAATTTTGATTACTGTGCCGGGATAAAAATGTTTATGTTGTATTTCTATAAGAGATTTCCGTCTGGCCTTTTTGTAGACTATTGTACATTTTATGAACCATACGCTACTTTAATCCAAATACTTAACGTATTGAAGGCCAAATCCAATGTGATTTCTGTGGAGGCAGAGTCAGCAATATTGATTTAAGACAAGTGGATGCAGAATAAGTCGTGTGTTTCACTTTATACAGGAAAATAGATTGAAAGGAAAACATAATCATTTGACATAGTATGTATGTATGTATGTATGTATGTATGTAATGTATGTATGTATGTATGTATGTATGTATGTATGTATGTATGTATGTATGTATGTATGTATGTATGTATGTATGTATGTATGTATGTATGTATGTATGTATGTATGTATGTATGTATGTATGTATGTATGTATGTATGTATGTATGTATGTATGTATGTATGTATGTATGTATGTATGTATGTATGTATGTATGTATGTATGTATGTATGTATGTATGTATGTATGTATGTATGTATGTATGTATGTAGTATGTATGTATGTATGTATGTATGTATGTAGGTATGTATGTATTATGTAATGTATGTATGTATGTATGTATGTATGTATGTTGTAATGTATGTATGTATGTATGTATGTATGTATGTATGTATGTATGTATGTATGTATGTATGTATGTATGTATATGTATGTATGTATGTATGTATGTATGTATGTATGTATGTATGTATGTATGTATGTATGTATGTATGTATGTATGTATGTATGTATATATGTATGTATGTATGTATGTATGTATGTATGTATGTATGTATGTATGTATGTATGTATGTATGTATGTATGTATGTATGTATGTATGTATGTATGTATGTATGTATGTATGTATGTATGTATGTATGTATGTATGTATGTAGTATGTATGTATGTATGTATGTATATGTATGTATGTATGTATGTATGTATGTATGTATGTATGTAGTATGTATGTATGTATGTATGTATGTATGTATGTATGTATGTATGTTATGTATGTATGTATGTATGTATGTATGTATGTATGATGTATGTATGTTATGTATGTATGTATGTATGTATGTATGTATGTATGTATGTATGTATATGTATGTATGTATGTATGTATGTATGTATGTGTGTGTGTATGTATGTATATGTATGTATGTATGTATGTATGTATGTATGTATGTATGTATGTATGTATGTATGTATGTCTCTCAATAAATTTTATCTTTGAAACTAATTATTCTTTTCCTCCCTTTTTTATTTCGCAGAGCCCCTTTCAGGTGTAAATATTGCAGTGCTGGTCAGTGTGATTGTTGTAATTATTGTCATATTTATGGTTTTTGCTCTCGTAACCTACTATCGGAAAGAGCAGAGAAGAGGCGCTTATGAAGGTAAATATTAGTGTCAGTAAAAAGAAAAACCACAGGTACAAACTAGAGAACGAGCGAGTATTGCATCAGCTACATTTCATTAGGTATTTGTATTAGGACTGCGATAACACTGCATCAATCTATTGACCTGCTTATCAATGAATTAATTTACCATCACTTTTTAAATCGCACGATTCCTATATAAACCGTGATATATAGCTTTTATGATAGTTTATCGTGTTTTGTTTATTGTTTATTTATTTAATACTTTATGATTGTTCTTTTTCTTTTCTTGCATAACGGAAGTTGAAT
This sequence comes from Ptychodera flava, assembly GCF_041260155.1. NCBI lineage: Eukaryota > Metazoa > Hemichordata > Enteropneusta > Ptychoderidae > Ptychodera > Ptychodera flava. The sequence goes on from NC_091930.1 coordinate 30,284,250, forward strand.
GGCGTAAGTTAAAAGTAATGTACATGGTGTTGTATTTTAATATTTTTATTTGGTAACATTTGGGAATAGTTTCATTGCTTGTCATACAAGGTGTTAACTACTTTTTTTCTGGTTTCCACTTGGAAACATTCACGGTGATATATCTCAGACAGAGTTATAGGAGATTTCAACCAGAGTCCACATTAGATCAACATTATAACTGCATTACTTCTAACAATTTCGTTTCTTTAAAATTATTATTTCGGAACAAAATCGAAAGGTTTTACAGAATCTTGCGCTCACTTCTTGATGTGTACGTGCAATACCTGGACAAAGAAAGGCCATAATTCGAAATAACTTGACTTAGATTTTTTTATAATGAAATTGATAAAATATCAGCACTCCTTTTTCTGTACATTAACATTAACATTAAAATTTCTACGAATGCAATTTTTATTGTGTATAAATCACAGTCATCCGAGTTCAGTTAATATATTTATCTAAATTCATTCATTAAAGTATTCCTGTCTTTGATGTGCAAATAATTGTATGGGTTAAAATGTTAACAGTGAAAATCAAAGCGAGGCAGCCATCTCAGTTGTTAGATTGGACAAACGCCATATTTCAATTTCATCGACACGCATCAAATGACATGATAGGTTTTGTAAGGTACAAAATCTACGACATTTATGATGAAAATAGTGATGATTGTTAATGTTCGTTTTGCATAATATTCATTCTTTTCGTCCATCATGGTCCTTTCAAAATATGCAAATGAAGCACAGATGTAGGGACAGTTGCATGTGTTATATAAGCGGATAGGTAGACGTCTGATCACGAGGTAAAAATAACACTCTCAAAACACTTGACTGAGTTAAGTGTTCATCTTACTGTGTCAGCTTCTTCGATTTCGTGTATGATAGAATTAGACAAGCAAACCATATAAATAACCTAAGACGTTATTATTAAAATCAATGTTCCGTTTTAATTGGTGCACTTGAGGGCGCTGTTTCCCGAGTAACACCCGCTGCATTTCGACTCCTGAAAAACGGTGATTTTTGCGATTTTACCGACAAACTTTCGTCATTTCGTAGCTGACACGTGAAGGTTAAGGATATTGCAAACACCTAGTGGACAAAGTATACACTATGGCATCGTCAATAAGTGGTGAGAAAACAGGAAAACGTCCACGACACACGTTAGGTAAAACCGACAACGTGGAGGCTGGAAACAATGAGATGATGACAATATTACGTAAGTTGGAAGCTGGTCAGAAAGGTCTGGAGGGAAAAGTAGATAAACTCCGAAATGAAATTATGAAATCGGTTAATACTCAAATAGATAAGTTGAGAGAGGAGTTTGTGTTAGATATTGCAAGAATAGATTAAAAATTGACGGGTCTGGAAGCAATGGTAACGAGACAACAAGAGCTGAGGAACAACGGAGGTGCGGCCGAGGTAAACCCGCTGAATAACAATGACCTCTGCATTATTGCATCGAATATTCCGGAAGAAACGGATGAAAATTTAATGCACGTAGTTGATGATATATTGAGTAAGTTGAGTGATCTACCACAGGTTCAAGTTGTAAAAGTAGCCCGTCTGCGTTCCCGACGCCCAGGCTCCCCTGGGCTTGTTAAATTTGCTATGGAAACGCTTGAACAGAAAATTGAGATTCTGAGGCGTAAGCAGGAATTAAAGAAAATTGCCAAGTATCAAAAAGTGTTCCTGCGGGCAAGCAAGTCACATACAGAGCGTTTATTGGAACTAAATTCGCGTACCCTACTCAATGAACTGCCAAACGGTTCGGACTTTCGTATAACTGGCTGTGGTCGCATTGTCAAAAACAGCGTGATTGGACAGCTTAAGGAGATCGTCGACAAATAACGGAAAACGAAGATAATGATGACTAGGTAGAACACCGAGCCCAACGAAACACTGATCCTTAGCTTAAAATAGCACATTTGAATGTTTGTGGCTGGACCGAAGCCAATAACGATTTGAGAACAGAAATCGTGAAAGCACATAAAGCCGATATTATCAGTGTTAATTAAACCCATCTTTCAGCAAACGCTTCTATTTCTGTTGATGGTTACCAATGGTTTGGTAACAATAGACGGCAGTCTCATGTCAATGCTACTAGATCATTTGGTGGGGTTGGTATTTTGGTGAATAATAATCTTCATGAAGAATTTATAGTGTCTGTTGAGAGTTGTAATTATGATGGTATTCTTGGTCTAAAATTTGTTAATAGATTCACTGACTTTGCTTTCGTTGTTTTTACTTGCTATCTTCCACCCGAAAATTCCCCTTGGGAAGAGATTCGTCTAACTTTTCTGGATTCTTATTGAGTGAATTGTATATTTTAGATGATGTTGACACGATAATCATCTGTGGTGATTTAAACGCGCGTATTGGCGCGTTACCAGATACAATAGCTGGTGTTGATGATGGCATTCCATCTCGACAGGTGATTGATACACTATGTTAATCAACATGGTCGTTCTTTTGCGGAATTTTTGATCGATGCTAGAATGTACATTATGAATGGGCGTTATGATAATGAATGTAATGACTTTACATCTGTTTCAACACGTGGAAAAGCCGTTGTTGACTACTTTGCCATTCCATACGAGTCAACTAGTTCTTGTAAGAATTTTACCGTGCAGAGAATGTCAACTTTTATTGAACAACATAATCTGTTACAGTATTTAAATGACAGATCCAGAATTCCGGATCATTCACTGCTCACTTTTGAGCTATTGGCTAGACCAACCACAGACTTAAATGCAACAGTGTCAAATAACACAATGGATGGTACTTCAGATAAATCAGCTGTACAAAGGAAATATCGACTAGACTGTATCCCGCAGAATTTTATGCAGTCAGAGACAACGAGACGTGCCCTTCTGTTACTGATTGAACGTATTGAGAGTAATATTGAAACACAAATTAACCTGGACTTGGTTTACTCATCGCTATGTGACTGCATAATTACTTGCATGAATGAGTCTATCCCGTATTTCGATTGTACTAAAGAAAACTCGAAAACGTCATAAGTCTCACAAACCTTACTGGAATGAAGAGTTAAAAGTATTGTGGAAAAATATGCGAGACAAAGAAAAGGATTTTCTTAAATGTAAGAAGCATGAGGTTGGGAATGCACAGTATTCTTACCTTAGAACACAATTTAAGATTGCCCGAAATACATTTGATAAACGGTTGCGATCTCATGAACGTAAATTTAAACTTGGTCTTCAAATGGAAATTGAGGAAATTTGTACTGCGAATCCTACACGCTTTTGGGAGTATGTTGAGCGTTTGGGACCCAGTAAAACTGTTAAGAATTCTATACTAATGGAAGTTTATAATGATGACCATAATGTTATTACTGACTCGAATTTTGTATTAGGTTCTTGGAAGAGAGATTTTTCTGCTTTATATTCACAAACCAGTGACGCTAGGGATCAGTTTGATGAGCATTTTTATAGTGATGTGAAACATCATAAGTCTGTGTTAGAGAATAATTTATCTGATCCGTTATATGAACAAAATCAACATTTGAATAAAAATTTCCCTTTTTTTGAAGTTAAATGTGCCGTATTGAAAGGTAAAAATAGAAAAGCAAGTGGTATTGATAAATTCCATATGAAATGCGTAAAAATGGCAATATTATTGAAGTTTTAGTTCATCTTTTTCAAATGTGTTTTGATTCTGGAAGGATTACCAGTAGTTGGCGTAAAATTTTTATTTCTCCTATTCCTAAGTGTCGAACCAATCATATGAGAGTTACACTCAATTATAGAGGAATACGTTTGTTTTCTGTCATTTTGAAAGTATATAGTTCAATTCTAAATAAAAGACTTACTGTATTTTAGATAATAATAATATTTTAGTTGACGAGCAGAATGGTTTTCTTAAAAACAGGTCTTGTCAAGATCATATTTTTGTTCTTACATCCATTATTAGAAATAGAATGAACAACAGTCTTCCTACTTTTGTAACTTTTATTGATTTACAGAAAGCATTTGATTTTGTAGACAGAAATATCCTTTTGTATAAACTTTCACTTAATAACATTGATGGGAAAATGTACAATTCAATAGCATCATTATATTCAATACGTCAGCTTGTGTCAAAGTTAATGACAATTATACTGACTGGTTCAATACATTGCATGGTGTAAGGCAGGGTGATAATCTTTCACCAACTTTATTTTCTATATTTATCAATGACTTGGTTGTAGATTTAAAAGAGTTAAATTGTGGCATTCAAATAGGCGATGATAATGTATCAGCTCTGTTACATGCATGCTGTAATTTCGCACAACGAAGAGAACATGCAAAAGATGTTAGCCTACATTACTTCATGGTGTAGAAAATGGCGTCTTTTGATAAATAAAAGTAAATCACATGTTGTTCATTTCAGACGTAGAGGTAAAGAGAGAAGTAACTTCACGTTTCGATTAGCAGGTGCTGAATTAGAGTATGTTACAAATGTAAATATCTTGGGGTTGTGTAGAAGAATCTTTACATTTCAAATATATGTCTGAGATGCTTGCAGAATCTGCAAGCAGAGCTCTTGGTAAAATTTGTTCAAAGTTTAAACTTTAAAAATATGGGTTTTTGTACATTCACAAAATTGTATGACAACTGTGTAGTACCTATTATGGACTATTGTTCTGCTATCTGGGGATTTGCATCTCATGTAAAGTGTGACAATATCAAATAGAGCTCTTCGATTTTTTCTAGGAGTTCATAAATTTGCTCCCACTTCAGCCATTGAAGGTGATACTTGTTGGATTTCATCAAAAACTAGACACTGGACCAACATGGTCAGATACTGGAATAGACTGGTGAATATGGATCATAACCGATTGTGTAAACGAATATTCTTGTGGGACAACTCTTTATGTATTAATAATTTTAGTTATGAATTGCATGAAATTTTTGACTATTTAGATATAGATGTTTTGGAAAATGGAGGTTGTTGTGATCTGGTAAAAGTTAAAGAAAAGTTGAAGCAGACAGAGTAATTCACTGGTCTGACAAAGTAAACAACCAACCCAAACTACGTACCTATAAGATTTTTAAAAGGGCCTATCAAAGGGAAAACTATTTATTATATAATTTAGAGAGAAGTACCCGCTCACTTTATGCTCAGTTTAGATTTGGGATATTACCACTTCGTGTGGAAACTGGTAGATATAGAGGAGAAATTGTACAAGATAGAAAATGTATTTATTGTAACGATAACGCCCTTGAGGATGAAATGCATTTTTTTATTACATTGTTCTTTGTACAATGATTACCGGACAACTTTATTTGATGCTGTTTATAATATTTGTAGAAACTTTGAAGATTACTCAGATGTTCAGAAATTCGATTTTTAATTAATAACGCCAGTGGGCGTACAATCAAATTCATTTGTAAAGCTTACAAAAGACGACAATCGCTAACATATATAACGCGTTAATTTTCAGCCGTTGATCTTGGTTTTCAAATGACTTACCTGATTTGTACTGTGAAAATGTAATTTTTTGTATTTAGATTTTCTAGGAACAGCTTTCCTCACATGTATTTAACTTTATTTTAAAGTGACTAATAAGCCCGTTGTGGCTTGGTGTTTATCACTAGTCACTATAATAAATTACTACTACTACTTAACTCATGGATATGTCACGTTAATAATCTAAATATCTGTCAACTATAGTTAATTTTTCGTGTTACTTTTCGTGGTCATTTATTTCTTTTTTGCTTTGTTTAAAGCCAATCAGGGACGCAGAGGTAAGAATGCCCTTTTTATTTCTGTGTTGTATTTAAACTAATGTTTTTGTCTCAAATTTATGTTGATGTATTTATCTGATTGTATCTATGTGCCGTTCGTTTTCATGGCGTATCTATTTAGATGTCTTGCCATTTCTTAATGAGTAAAGTAATCAAACCCAAAAAATCTGTATAGATTTACTTATTTCAGTCAGTTTTTGACGATGCTTTTAATTTTTTTTAATTTAATAATAGCTTTTTACAGTAACACAAACGAAGTAGAAATGGATAGGAGAGCGACTGATGGCAACGTTAATGAAGAAACCCGATGGTGCAACAAAATTAGTTCCATTCTCTGATTATCAAGCGTATTCCTATTCAAACACGTATTTTTAATCAACGACACCAAGCTTTTATATTTTTTAAGGCTCCGTTCCCTCTCTCTCAGTATAGGTAAAGTATAGGCGTCCAGGATGTATGTTGAGCGACCGTTGAGAGATGTAGCTATATACTAAAATTAAACAAAAATACAAAGACACTACAATTCATTATTGTGTAACATTTGTCCTTTCTATCAGAATCTGAGGGATTGGCGACTTTCACGGGAAAGACCAGCAATCATGAGGCGAGAATTTTAAAAGTTGTTCAATATATACATTTTAAACATATAATTTGTTTCCCATATAAACATGCAGTTTGCTGGTAAATAGTCGTTCGAACGAAACTTGAAGGACACTGTATAAATCTACGTACATTATTTATTAGAACGTTTCATGATAAGAATCCTATACGAGACGCTGTCGAATCACGCATACAGACATTGCTGACTCCCAGTTGTATATTTTGTAAAAGAGGGCAGGTTTCTACCTAAACAATGAGAGTAGAAATAGTCGTGGCACTTAAACATGTTAAATTTTGAATATGACTGCCTTGATGTAATTTTAAAAGACGATTCAAGCAAAGTTCGGTCGTATGATACATTACGTCATCATCGTTATCATCATCGAACTAGGCTCCAGTATTCATTGAACGTTATTTTTCAGGATATTAACGGGCTTGGTCGGGCAATAATTGGATGGATGTCACCTTCACAGGACAGGAGTCAACACCAAACGGCGAAACTGATCATTCAACTGTCAATGTCGATGTTAATTGAAAAATGTTAATTTCAGCTGCATTTTTTACATATAATACAGACGTTTCGAGCTATTTTTCAAAACCTTTTCTTTGCTACTTAAAAGGGTTTTGAACAGAGTTTCTACTCGACACATACCATTTTATAGCGTAATGGAATGCTATTATCGCCAAATGAAGATGAACACGGATTTGGATTGACGTAACTGAAACATTCCATGTTTCACACAAGGCTTTGGATTTGCAATATCTATATTTTCGATTTAAAAATAATTTAGGAGAAAGTAGAAAAGGATAGAACACGGAAAAATCGGAAGATTTGAGAATCTAATTTGAATGAAATAGCTATACTTGTACAAGTCGACCCTGTACAAAAGACAATCGGAAATTTTCCTTGTCCATGGAGAAATTTTATTTGTCTGTTATAAATTGATTATTGCATTTGTTCCAATAGCCATGGAAGGAAATCACTTGATACCAAATATTTAAATTCACAGCAGATCCGTTTGAAAGTGTTTCTCATTCACGTCACCATCTTTGAAATACATTAATTGAAGTATGCTCTGCAGCGAAATAAGTTCTTTATGCTTCCATCGTTTCAGTTACAGTTTATATGAATGCAAATTGCAGTTAGTAATATTTTATTGCTCTGCTATTGATTTACACAACGATAAAGCTTTTTGATATTTCTCAAAAATATGTTTGCCTACATGTGAAACAGATGCAACAACTATGTTGGTTTATAAAAAAGAGAATACAACTAAAGTTGTATGAAGGTCAGATGAGGCTTTATTAAGTCGATAATTGTGTAGACGTTTCTTTACGTAAAGCAAGTAACCCAGGATCAATAGCAGTACCGCCTTTACAGAGAGTATGAATTCGGAGGCCTACATTCAGTCAATTCAACCACAACGTGTTAAGTACAGCACTTATACTGTTCACTTTAATTTTAATAATTGTAACCTCAGTGACTCTCGTACTCAGTGTGCCGTGAATGGAAACACCCAAATGCATAAATCATTGCAGTAGCTGCTTTTTGATAGTTATCGTGTGATTTAAACCCTTCGCAAATATGAATAATCGAAATACATTTTTTAAAATAAGATGTCATGTATGTGTGTGTATGCAGAGAGAGAGAGACAGACAGACAGACGACAGACAAACAAACGACAGCAGGCAGAGAACGCTGTAGTAGAAGGAGGCAAGTTATTGATGTGTTTTTGTTTTTCCTTTTGTAATAAACAGCGCAAGAATCCCACCAGAAAGTATTAGTACCCCATCAAAGGGAAATATTGGGATTTTGAACTAAATGATATCTTTATAAAAGCTTACATGAAACAAGGTTTATAAAGTCTACGCCATAAAGGTGGTCAGAGTTCAGTTTCTATGTCAGTAATGGTCTACCTTTCAGATGTGTGTGTGTGTGACACTTAACGTCTGATGTGTTATCAATTTGATATGTCCATTTTCGTATTCTCGGTACCAGTTATTTTTAAACTATCACATAACAATAATCACACTCGCGTATCCATCTGTCGACACATCCCAGAAAAAAAGACGTTTCTCAGATAAATCAACTCTCGGTCGAGGTAATATTGTGGAAGTGAAAAGGAATTTATGCTACGACGGCAGACAAAATTGTCGTCCATTTTACTGGGTGATACACAACAGCCCCAGCCATTTTGTCTTTAATTGTCACTATCAAGCAATGTGGACAAAACGCTTTATCTTACATGCGGCTTTCCTCATCAAGACCATTTTTTTTAGAGTTTGCTAACATTTTAAAACCAATGAATATTTGAAACATTTGAGGATAAAATGTATAAATCACGGTATTAGTCTTACTATGCGAGATAATATCACAAAATCGCAAACAGTTTCAAAGGTTGGTAAAATAGATTACGCCAACTTATTTACTTACAGTAACCTCTGAAACCTAGCAACGGACTGAGTATTGCATCTCAGTTTAATCAAGTGCAGGCTAATGTTGAGGACAATACATCATTTTGCTTATGCTAACACTTTAGAAACAGCCTACAATTGAGTATGACACCTTACAGGTTTTCACGAATCGGACATGTCATGTGTACTGGCCCTGAATTTATATTTTGTAATTGATTCATTTTCCCACCATGATATCGATCAACGGGTAATTCACTCCTGCCCTGCACACTATGATAATGCACTCTTCATGGCATGTATCATGTGTCAAACTGCAGCCACGCCCGTCGATGCAAACACAATATGTGTAAATTATTGGTCGTTTCACATAAAAACATATCCAACCAACGACCTGTATAGCATAATATTTGAAATATTCCCCCTCGAAAAACCGAGTGGTTGTATTAAAATTCTTGGTTCCCTAACATATTACGATAATCTATGTGTTAATATCAGTCAAAGGTTAGGTAGAAAGACTGTGACAAATCAAGGCATAGTGGTTTATGTTGAATATTAAGCTACACAAGACAGGAAGTAGACAAAATGAAGCACAAGAACATAAACGTTTCATTTTCTGTTGTGCACATTGGGAATATTTAAACGTAATCAAGACGGTTTGGGTTAAAATTTGAATACTAACGTAGGGGAGACTTTGCATTAATCTCGGAAAATGTTTATCGTAATATACGTACGTAACGGTTTTATCTTGAACTTGCTTAGCGATAGGAACTTGACTCAGGCTTCTAATTTTCGATCATATATTGTTTTTGTCGGCTTGAAGACAAACTCCACGAAGTCATCTTCAAATCTAACTTATCATGGGATGATGATGGTGGAAGGGGAAAAAGTCACTGACCTTTTTCTTCTTTCTCGCATGGCGAGTGATCGGGTATACAAAAGTGAGCTAGTCCGGCTAGTAGCAAAGCAGGAATATACAAGCCTATGATATAACACAAAACTCGTACCACACAAAGGTTTGCTAGCTTGTGGCAATTAGAACTTACAGGTCATGTGAGGTTGGTACGTGTTATTGACATTATGGGTAATTTGGGTGGTGCTTATGAACACAATTCAAATTAGTCACTCGAATCTAGATCTGTTTTCCATTATACACCCACTGACCGCTCTCTATCAGGGAGGTGTATTGAACCAGGAAGTCACTTTTAAAAGAAAACACTATAAAACCATATTATACTTGAAAAGCATCGAGTTACTATTACATAAGCAAGCGCGATGTGATGTCTGTATATCGGGAAAGCTACACATTATCAATGTTGACAAATTTATGTTGTTAAGAAACGCTCAAGTAGGTTTCCACATTTCGCAACCAAAAACAAATATTAAAGCTCCGCAAGCTGTATCTTTTGGCTATTTTTCAGATTTTTTTGTGGTTTCCCTACATTTTCTGCATAGAATCCGTAAAGTGAAATTTAATGCCAAGTATTTAGCATATAAACACAACATATATGAGTATAATCTCCATTGTTATTGTTAAAGATTGTATTCATGTCCGGACTAGAATTCATTTGTAAACAATAAACAATGATCATTACACACATACAATCTGTGTTGACAAAAAGAAATACTCGAAATTTCAGCATGACAAAATGGATTATGATCAGAACACGCTAATTGATATACAAAAGCACAATACGGAAAAACTTGCCACATGTTACATTTTAGGTCCCTTTAATATCAAATACATCCTTATCCCCGAATGTCGGGAAAGAAGTGATTCCATCATCACAACAAATGGCGAAAGCCAAAACCATTTCACTGTTAGGGAGAACGTTAACATTCACCATATTAAACGTTAACATTCACCATATTTTTCGAATAGATAATTAGGTAGAATGACGTGATGTCTCTGAAATGTATCAATTTTCCATTGACATCAAATCTCTTCCGGATCCTATTGTTTTCAACCCTAGAAAGAACATTTCTTTACGATTTAGTAGCACCTTTTTTGATGCTTAATAACAATATTATTGATAGATAAAACTTGTTTTCCGAATTTTCTGCTATTTAAAAAACATAATCTGTTTAATGAACAATTACAGTAATGATTACACTGGTAATATTTAGGGTAGTGTGCGCCTAAAGAGTGAAAGACTTTGGGGAGACCGTCGATTTGTTTCGTGTTACACACATTTCTCGGTGGTTTTAAGGTCTTTTTTTTGCAGAGATGTAAAAATTGCAATTATAAAATCATCTCACATAGACGTAGGTCAGCTAGACCAAATGACAAGCTGCACGTTGTTAGAATAAAACGCATAAAATATATCATTATATCTCCAAGTGACATATTCTCATGATTATTTATCATAAGGTATGGCATGTTCTGTTAATATTAGTTTGGTTCGCGGCAATGGTTTATAATCCTGAATTGAATTATGCCTAGCCACATGATGCTACATTTAAAGTCTTTTAAAACTTTCTGGTAAATGTAGATGTGTGTTTTTTGTTGTCCATAATGTGGACTGCTTTCAATCTGCTAAATGTTTTTAAAGTGATTAGGTATATCATTGACATTCAAACAAGGCTTTTCAATTGATAAATACACATGAAAAAGAACTCCATGAATTTGATGCCATTTAAGGTAGGATGGCGATAGATGGTATCATTATAAACGGAATGTTAATTTAGCGGGATGTATGCACTGCCCTCAGCTTTAAAATGTGCGTTTCGATGTTATTTTCTATCCGGTCGGCGAACCATGACTCCATCATAATTGTTGCTCGACCTCGCCTACGCTGACCGTCTGACAAGCGTATTAGATTATTGCTGTGGCGTGAAAAAATGGATGGTATATTTTTTCGAGGACATTTCAGCGTATCAGTGTTTCTTTGCACAATCGCCAAAACATCATAAGAGTTATGCAAACGAAAATAGGGCAGGTTCAGCTCGTTTTAGTCGTTTGGAGAGGCCGGGCATGATATATGTGATTTTACTTCATTGCAAATGTAATGTGGCAGATCTATAAGAGACAGAAACAGTCCACAATCGGTATTTCAACTCTGCGAAAGATTAAAACTTTAAACTAAATCTTAATGCTTTCTGTAAATATGTCAAGGTGTCAAATATATCTTCCTTGATTTAAAATGCCTTGTTTAATCATTTAATATATAGAACACTCATACAGCGGTATCTAGCGTATACCATGCACAGCCTTGTACATAATACTGCATTAGTAAACAAAGAAAAACAACAAAGAAGCACTGATTCGCGAAAGCCAATTAAACTTATTTAATATGACCGTATTTGTTGGTCATCATTACGCCCTTTTAACATTACGTTTCGTCTTCCAACACGGGTAGTCGACTATGTAAATTTGACGGCGCCAACACTTTTCTGTAATAGCTGTGTAATTTGATAAAAAGTACCACTTAAATAGTGTTAAATTCAAAGAAGAGCATAGAGAAATAAATTGAACGCTTAAGCTATTACAGCACGTGATTTTGAAGGCATTGATATTTTCATTAAGAAAATTTTGCCTTTCGTAGCGTGAATATTTTCATGAAGGAATATTGTGTTGTGACGACACCGTGACCAAGTCTCGGGGTAATATATTAAAATTATCAATAAAATGGAACTGCGGCAAAATGCAAAAACGACAAAAACAAAGCTAAAGCTACAAATCAGCAACATGCACATTAAGTAACTGGTAATCAATACAATTAATGTTCTCAATAAACGAAGGGCTATAGACTTACTAAAAACACCACCAGAGGACTGTTTTAATTTGTTGAATTGTTACAACATGCATATATCTCTAAAATTAAGTAACTATTGGTAAACGAAGTAATATTGAAATAAGTGAAAATGCTCATTTACATTTTGCGCTGAATTAAGCAGGCTGAATGTATGCAAAGTTGACTCATTGGGCTTGATACAATTAAAATGTTTTATCACAAGTCAAAAATTGCAACTTAATAGCAGCATACTATTAAACTAAAAACAAACAAATGAAAACATACTTGGCAGTAAGGCAAGTCACATCTCATTTTCTTATTTTTTATTATCGTTTGTATGAATACAAAATATGGAATAATCAAATTTATATTAATTGCACATTACCTATGGGTTTTTATTATTTAATTTCATCTATTTTAATGAAAAATGCTACCCATACAATGAATAAAATTGTCTATTTTAATTTCAATATACTCGGTTCCATCAATATTTAAACAGAACTAGTGTACCATATACGATAAGCGGCGGCGATAAAATAATAAGAATATGGTGTCAATTTATGAATTTTTTGAAGATTTGGGAATAAGTTCAGCCTCATAAGCATTATTATTCTTTAGGCAATACCTGGGAAGTACCAGGGTGAAGGTTTGAATTTCATTGACGAAATGGTCAGAAATAATTTGTCAAATTAATGTTGCTCATTTGGTAATTGTGAGAGTCACATTTCGTGCCATTATTAAAAAGAACCTTTCGGCGAAATTCAATAATAATATGACTATTTTTTCCCGGTCTGAGATCGATGCAAAACTACATAACCATTTGCATGCATATTATGATTTGATGAATTGCATTTGAAAACCAACTGTACGGACCTGTAACCAAAAATCAAAACAGATTTTGACATAAATAGATAACATAGGAATAAAGTATATCAAATTTGTAGGTATTACCAGTTTCCTAAAAATATTGACAGCCATTCTACCAAAGGTAAAACAGGGTCATTTTCTTGCCATCATATACGTATAAATTTTTCTATATAAAGCACAATCACAAGGGTTGAATGTTGATTGTACTGAAATAATCTCGGTTGAAATCTCCATGGATTCTGCAGCGTAAAGTGTGGCTTTTTGTTATCACAATACACGTATTGTGTAAGCTTTTCACAGAAGACTTGTTTATCATAAGACTTCTTAAAAACAAAATGATTGCATCTTACCTCCTATAGGGCTACGTTAGGTTTTCTTGTGATAGACCGTTGTTCTCCTGAATTTTGGGTAGTTTAATTTGCTCTCCATTGACCTCTCTGCTGGAAAATATGAGTTGAACTACACAGTAAGGCCTCAATTTGGGAAAAAGTCGTGTCGATGAAAGGTGATCGAAATCCTTACACGTAAAATATTCCATTATTTTACAGTTTTTATATATTCTACATGCAGACAAAACTAGTAACTTCATATCAAATCAAATTGGATATGCCACAAGTGGTTTATACTAACCGAAAGTATATTCCTCTAGATCTGTCCCAATGTAATCATCTCTTTAAAACAGTTCTAAATTGCAATATACTAAAGTTTGAAAACGTTTTACTTTACATTTGAATAAGGAACACATAGAGCTATGCTACAAAATTGCAATTTCACATGAACTATTTTGACATGGCTTACCCCGCATTTGCATCATCTGAAAAAAATAACCAAAACAGGAAGAATGATCTCATTCCAGAAAATAAATTTACAAGAGATGCCGATTCTTCACATGTTAATATATTCACTTCGAACAAATTCAAAAAAATCAAAGTTTCTCATTAGTGACAAATTTCATCGCACAAATATTATCATATCACTAGGCTGATAAGGGCATGCAATATGTAGATATAACCCCCCGCATTCCGAACGAGAGTGTGGCCACGTCTCGAACAAGAATTCCTCATGTAGAAGCGTAACTCCGAGCCGTAAGCGAGGGGGATAAGGCCGTTGCTTGTGAAATTATGGGTCCACGACGAAGCCACACGAGTGAAGAATACGGAGTGGACTATATATTGATCACATGCATAGACAAAGTTTTCGGCGAATAAATGTTTCAGGCGTAATATTTCACACTAACGCTAGGATAAAATGATATGGACTATTTGAAAAGATTCATAGTGTGTGTTATTTTGGTCATGGTAGCTGACAATCCATGCTCAGCTGTTCATGGCAGTGTCGAGGTTAACGTCAAGCATTGCTCTTACAGATAACATTATTGATCGCTCGATTTTTTCTGAAAGAATGAAGCGGCAATACGAATACTAGTGAATTTTTTACGCAAGGTATTTATTTGGTATGTACTATAACCACCACTATGAGAGAATATTCATTCATCAAAATAACACATGGCTGGACATGCAAGTAGGACGCAGACACAGACTACGCTGTTAGGTAACGTTGTAACCAAGAACGGGTTTATTTTTTTGTCAATATTGAATTCAAAGATCATCGAAAGAACTCTGCTTTCAGATTGTAAACTTTATATGAAATTTCAAATTAGAAAGTTAACACGACTAAGTTTTTACAAAATTATCAATTGTATTTTTAATATTTTACTTATAAAAAGAGCATATACTGAAGAACGGTGTTGCGGAACGAATTCAAAAATCGGTACGAGTGTCTCGATAGCGAGAGTACGGGAGCTCAAAAAGGTGCAATGCAGGAGATGTGATGCGAAGTATGCATGGGCAATGTGAAAGCTTAACCTTCAAATGTGCTGAAAAATCATGTGAACTATCGTCGCTATTGAATAATAAAACGGCATTGCTTTTGATACGCTCAATTCCGAAGAAGTATCGTCGCTGCTGTTAGAAACAACGAATGTTCGTCGCTGAGCTTGACTCGCTGACTGCTATTGCATGACCCGGAAGGGTTGATCGTGATGATCAACTTGCAACCTGTAAATGCTCGTTCAGAAACATTTCAAAGTTGTTACGTTGCAGCGGTCCACGCTCCTCTGTATTATTGTTTGTGGACATGGAGGGAGGCTATTTTGACGTTCAGGTGGTTCGACACAGTATGCCGGCAAAAAAAGCAGAGTCACGTTATGGCATTCTGAGAAATTGAACGATTCATTGCCCATAGATGCAAAAAATACAAAATTCATACAAATTGTAGTATCCGTGGCTTCATTGATGTTGGATACCAAGTTTGACGAAAAGTCGTAATGATAACAGGATCCATATATCAGATAATGCTCTTTGTTCAAACAATCTTAACTTGCAATAGCATTTCCAAGTATCCATATGCCAATTTGAAAAGGGTTATTTGATCACAATCATTGTATTATTGCATATCGATCAGCAAGATTTCTCATTTTATTAGTTGCCACGTTTTTAACGCCTCTATTAATAACATTGAAAGCACGATGTTTGCTATTTTTTAACTCTTAATTGCTCGTTTTTTTAAGTACAGAAAAACAAGATTTGAACTAAATGTGCTCACGTGGTTTACAACAGGTTCATTATATAATATAGTATGCTTGGTTAATATGCAACACAAACTAAATTCTAATCAGTTCTTGCAAGTAGCATATGTTACCTGTATATCAAATCTGACTTGAATCTGTTGAGCCTTTTGAGTTATCGTGCAAACAGGCCGACAGACGCACACACTAACACACAAACACACACACAAGGAGAGACAGACAGATATCGCTACGACATTAGGTAAAAACGAAGTTCTTCGTCAGACATCACAGGCATCGCAAAAAGTAATCGATCAACCCACCTGGCTTGTATTTTTTCTTGTTTTTTCGACTTCTGCAGTAATAGATAACTCTAATAACTATAATAACGATGGCAATAATAACAATAGAGGTGACGGCTATGGCGATAATTATTGAATTTGAACCTGTGATACATTGAAACAACCAAGGGGATAGTTTAGGAAAGAAAACGTACATATGCACAGTCGATAACTGAATAATACAGAAACTTTTGGATATACTATACAAGTTCCAGCTTTGACACATAAGACATACTGTTTTTAACAACATAATGAAATGCATTTGATTTGGCAGTCCCTATTCTTGTTCCTTCATTATAAATAAAACAAATATATACTCTTCATACGCGCAATGGAAACTATGACAATCCTTATAGCTCTTTAAGTTGTTGACGAGAGCAGAGAATGGAATAAAACTCTTTGTCAATAGTATGGCTGTTGAAAGTTGCACGTCCTTAATTCAGAATTTGGCGTAATATTTATCATAGCTTGCAAGCCCCTAGCTAAATCGTGGAATATGTACGGTAAAGCTTAATTCCGAATCTGTAAAAGGCCAGGGAAGTTATAATTACTTGCTATTGTAATTATACTTATTTAAGATACCATGCACGTAAATGTTACAATCAAATCAGAGCACAACAGTGGTCAGTCATAGAAAAGTTTAACCTACTTCCCGAATCATGCGGGTTTTAACGTATTTCCATCGTGTTCGTTCATCATCAGGTTCTATCCTGTTCGTCGCATTACATGTGTATCTCCCATAATACGACTTATCAACAACGGTGACAGTCAGAGTGCTGGTGAACATGTTCTCGCCCTTCGTTGTTTCCTCCGTGATATTCTTGTTTTCTTCGTACCCTAGGATGAGGGAGTCATTGTCGTCGAACCAAGATACTGAGGGTGTTGGAAATCCATGTACCTTGCAAGGCATAGGCACAGTGTCACCTATGTTTGCCTCGAATGTAGTCTCCTTGGAGACTATTGTAGGTGAGACTGGAAGGGAAAAATACTTTAAATCCTTACGGAGGAGCAAATATAAATAAACTTCTATGTTAGTCGTAAACACCTGTTGAGAACCATGCTCTTGTACTAATTGATTTCTTTGGTTTACCAATACTACAAGTTACAGGAGTCAGTTTCCTTACTTGACGAGAAAAAAAGCAACATGATCTCTACGTGACATCAGTATACATATGATTCACAGAAGCGCTCAAAAAAACTCCTGTAACGACTACGAATTCTAAATGCAATAAAATGAAAATAGATATATATATATTCATATCAAGTCATGGATATATGAAATAGCAGAAAGACGTCAGAATCCAACTTAGAGGAGGTGTATTAATCAATATTGTGTCGGAAACGCCAGGCAGACAGCCTCTTTCGGTACCGGTGTGCAAACAAACCCGAGCAGAGCCTCTCACACTATCTCTCCTCTACCGTCCGGCGGTAGAAGTGCACCCGAAGGCAAGCGCTTCCAGAAAAATTTCAACCACTGTCTGTTCACTGAGGTAAACGCACTTAGATTTTGCGATCAGTGGCCCTTGAATTGGCTATACAGTAGTTAGAAGGCAAGGAAGTCAAACAAAATCACAGAGCACCCAGATGGCCGTCCCAAGAACATGTAGAGGTAACGGTAAGACTCTTTCGAAAGCACGTTTTCTCCTGGCTAATCACGTGACCAAGAATGCACTTTTGACATCACCCTGCAAAAGTCATGGCTGAAAGTTCCGCATCTAGAACCTTTGAAGATAGGCACGTCATTCACAAGCACCATAGAAACACCATTACGTGAGTAAGCCATAGAAAAGTTGTAACCAATGGGAGGGTACATTATTTTGGATTTTTCTAACGCAAAGTTATCCATTAAGTCGTCTTATCATGAAATTATCTGCAGTTTCGGTTAACTATATCAGTCAATTTACTGATTATCAGATAGGAACCTTCATAAGACATGTGAAGCTAGGCAAGTAACCCGTTCGCAGCCTTCTTTATTCTCTTAACCATACGAAGTTCCATGCATCAAACCCATGCTTTACCGCAAACAATCATATCGCACCTTCTATCGACGAGCCGTAGTCTGTTGGCGTGATCTGGCATTTTCATTCATCTTAAATCAGCTTTCACTCCAATTCGGTACATAATCAGATCCTACACACCAGTCGCTCTCCTTTCCCTTAGAGTAAACATACGTTTGCAAGGGTGCAGGCTTCTTGTCCCTCTGTCATTTAGTATAGGCAAACAAGTCACTCGCCCTACACATGAGTCGCCACTTCAGCAGACATGTCAAACAGGAATCCTTCAACCTTGTTTTTCACACAGTAGCGGCCTGTAACCCACTATGTCATCCATATAAAGTCGTCATGGAGAGGTCAGTTAGTACTAACTCTACAAATCAACAGCAACACCTAACCGCCACCTGAATGTTACACATCTGTGATTCCAATGACCTGTACATAATGTCATCATGAACACGTAAAATTCTAATACATATAAACCAATATGCATAAACTCAACGTAATGCAGGCGAACGAAACTAAAGACTGTTATGTCCTGTCTTTACCCGACTCGACATTGCCTCTTCCATTTGGGTTCAATGTTTTATGCACAAACCTTTACAGTCAGGATGTAGGGGTGACAACATACCAACTGTCATTGCAGACAGAAATAATCATACAGGAAGAGCGATCGGGAGAAGTTCATATATGTCACAATGAGTGCAGGTGTGATTTGCGTTTGTTCAAAAAATAATGGAAATGAAAGCATTCAAAGCTTTATATAAGGCCACCATATCAATTTTACTTACACTGCACGATGATATTTTGCTTTTCTTCAGAAAAGTCTTCACTCCCGTCGTAAAAGCGCGTGGTCGCCCTGCATCTGTACACGCCGCTATGTGACCTGTTTATCCCTCTGATGTCATACTGGAGTTCGCTACCTTCTTCTTCAGCCAAGACTTCGTCAGTGTCACGAATCAAGCTAATTTTGTCAGCGTCAGGGTTACCGTCGGTTGCAAGGCAGTGTATACGAATGTCTTGACCCTCGTTAACTTGCGCTGACGGTGATACAACCATATCGATAGTCGATAGATCTGTAAATCGACAAAATGAAAGAAAATGTTTTCATGTCTTGTCGCTTGAGTTCGTTTGCCTTTAAATTTTTGAAAGTACACGTAGGCTTAGAGAATTTCGATGACTGCAAAACGCTATTGTATTGCTAATTTTGATGTTAAGAATTATTCCATTATAGTTCTAAGATTACATATTTATCGCGGGAAGATTAGTTTACTACATTAAATGCTAAACGCTTATAGCGTCAGATATCATGCCATACAAGCAAAATCGATAAAAGTCACTTTATAGCCCTAGGACTAATCACACAAACTGCAAGTTGTTTCAGTTCTGTTACTACTTTATGCAGGAAAATGTCAGATTTCAGGAGAAGATATTAGTAAGGTTTAATTTTTAATGCGTGAAAAATGGGAGGATGCCTCTTTCTCAGTATTACCTTGGAATGGTTGGGAAAATATGACTGCCAAATGAGAATAGTCTTTTATAAGTATTAATATACATTCTGAGATTTAGTGATTTTGTTGTTGCTTTAATGGCGATGAAGTAAATCAAAAGCTCATTTACTAGGTTGATGAAGATGACGAGTCTTTCGGATTGCTGGCTTCTTTGAACTCGCTGTATACAGTTCTCAAAGGATGTGATGAAAAGAATACGATGGATTAAATAGCGTTAAAGAAACAAAAGAAGTGACGAGTGAAACAGCCATGCTCATATGGTATGTTAATTTAACAACGAAATACGCATATTTTAATACTCAAAACACTATTACATTACAACTTCCCCGATGCTAACTTGACACCTATTAACGCCTGTTAATCAGATGCGAAAAGCGCCACCTGTATGCATTTCGCGGCGAAGTGTAAATGAAGTTAGTTTGCTCACAGTATTAGTTAATGAGGGGATTATTGACGATGAATTTTCTGGCCAGCATTATGGCAATGCGGACCTTGATATGCTCACCCTCAAGTCCTCAACACGATACGGACTATGGCTGACCCTTACCTCCATGGGTTGACCCATGGAGCTAGAAAAGGACGTCTCTTGCTTGGAGGAGGGACTGTCACGCGTTGATAAATCGATACCGGTTTTGGCCGTGCAATGCAGAGTAGATTGGCACCTGATATGCGTACCTAGACGTGTATAAATCATTATTGGTTTATACAGCGGTACAACGTATCGGTGTAAGCATGGAGCCAGATCCGTTTCTAGCTCCATGGTGTAAGACTACGACTTTATTTTTGACTGACTGCACCAGCGATGATCCGCATCAAACAGTACTACAGAAGAAAATTTACACCGCAAATTTCCATGGACTTTTTTCCATTTTTTTGAAATCACATTATACCTGCACTTATCGTGAAGGCTCACTTCTCAGCCGTAAAACATTAGTTAAAGCTAGGTTTTCATATCAGTGACGTGTGCATGTGCGCAATTTTACTGTTGCTAAAGAGTGTCGATCGACCTTCTGTGAATGCTAAAACACGTCTCCGAGAATAGACCCTCGAGGGTCTATGTCTGAGCATAGCATCAATAACTTGCAATGTAGTAAGTAACATCCCCGGAAGATTTTATTTTCTGACATTTTGATCTGCTTGTTGACAAGCAATGAAGCTAACGAGCGTCCTACTGTTCACCATATCCTTGCCCCGAAAACGACTACGAGGCAGATTATTTCAATTTTTCAAATTTCCATGGGAGAGAGTGGATGTAATCAGATAATTTTCTGGAACTACCAGGCTATGATCACCTAATCCAATCATTACCCGTTTTCCGAACGATCTCTTGATATTAATTTAGTGTGTCATGATCAAACTTTCACTTTATTACAATGCTGAACTTCTTTCGAGAAACTTAGAAATAAAGATCGATTATTTTTACCATGTGTACACGCCAACGAGATGCTATTGTTTAGCAGGAGCGGAGATTAAACCCAGTGGGTCATGGATGCCTTCTGATCTGAATAAAACGTTGGGTATCTTTAGAGCGGCAGTGTTTCACCATGAAGGCGCGACTTTGCACAATTTTTAAATATCGGATATTTACTATCTAGTATCGAAGTTTGACGATTTCGGGACAAGTATCGATACTAGACGATACTAGAATGAACTGCGGTTGTTCCATGGGAAGCCGCGTCTGTGAAATCGACGATATTTAGGATACCCGATATTTTTTTCGGCGATTTGGGGACTCTAATATCGATACTGGAAGATACTAGAATTACTTGCCCTGTGCCTCGGCACGCCGGATCTGTGAAATCTCCGATATTTACCCGATATTTATCGGCGATTTGGGGACTCTAATATCGATACTAGACGATACTAGAATGACTTGCCCTGTGCCTCGGCACGCTGGATCTGTGAAATCTCCGATATTTACCCGATATTTTTCGGCGATTTTGGGACTCTAATATCGATACTAGACGATACTAGAATGACTTGCCCTGTGCCTCGGCACACCGGATCTGTGAAATCTCCGATATTTACCCGATATTTCTCGGCGATTTGGGGACTCTAACATCGATACCAGACGATACTAGAATGACTTGCCTCGTGCCTCGGCACGCCGGATCTGTGAAATCTCCGATATTTACCCAATATTTATCGGCGATTTGGGGACTCTAATATCGATACTAGACGATACTAGAATGACTTGCCCTGTGCCTCGGCACGCCGGATCTGTGAAATCTCCGATATTTATCCGATATTTTTCGGCGATTTGGGGACTCTAATATCGATACTAGACGATACTAGAATGACTTGCCCTGTGCCTCGGCACACCGGATCTGTGAAATCTCCGATATTTACCCGATATTTCTCTGCGATTTGGGGACTCTAACATCGATACCAGACGATACTAGAATGACTTGCCTCGTGCCTCGGCACGCCGGATCTGTGAAATCTCTGATATGTACCCGATATTTATCGGCGATTTGGTGACTCTAATATCGATACTAGACGATACTAGAACTACTTGCCTTGTGTCTCAGCACGCCGGATCTGTGAAATCTCCGATATTTACACGATATTTATCGGCGATTTCGGGACTCTAATATCGATACTAGACGATACTAGATTCAGTCAAATCGCGCGTAAATATCCGATATATATCGGAGATTTCACCACCTCACAGTTCTGGCCAAACCCGACATCCAAGGACTGACTCTAGCTTCGATACTAGACGATACTAGATTCAGTCAAATCGCAAGTAAATATCCGATATATATCGGAGATTTCACCACCTTACAGTTCTGGTCAAACCCGACTTCCAAGGACTGACTCTAGCTTCGATACTAGACGATACTAGATTCAGTAAAATGGCGCGTAAATATCCGATATATATCGGAGATTTCACCGCCTCACAGTTCTGGCCAAACCCGACTTCAAGGACTGACTCTAGCTTCGATACTAGACGATCAAGATTCAGTAAAATGGCGCGTAAATATCCGATATATATCGGAGATTTCAGCCCTTTATAGATCTGGCTAAGCCAATCTAATTTCGATATTGTATAGTCTAGTAGCCGTAAATATCGGATATCATATAAAAGTGAAATGTCGCCTTGTCCTCTGTTTCACACAAACGAGATCGTCTTTGTCCGACAACGGAAGTTGACCGGGCAATTCATTTCGCAATCCAGTTTCTTCCAGTGATTGTCATTCGAAGTGTTTTTTTCACAAAGGAACAAGCTATAAAACTTCTCGACCAGTATTTTCCATTAGCATAAATAAAAAAACAGACAGACAAATAGCTAGATAGATAGATCATGTGGT
Source organism: Ptychodera flava (assembly GCF_041260155.1). Classification (NCBI taxonomy): domain Eukaryota; kingdom Metazoa; phylum Hemichordata; class Enteropneusta; family Ptychoderidae; genus Ptychodera; species Ptychodera flava. Next base: position 30,307,353 of record NC_091930.1, read on the forward strand.
AGATAGATAGATTCTCTTTGTGACAGCGACTGTGTATGAGGATAAGACAGAGAAGATACATGTAGATGGACAAACAGACGAAGAGAAACAGGGAGCAAGGAAGCAATCATTGTTCGCCGTGTTCTGTGCAGTGAAATTTAAAATCGACGGAGGCTACGCTACACAAACAGGACTAAAATACAACATTTATGTGGAAATGGAAATTAAATTTCATGGTCACTGTTTTGGCCATTAAATGATAAGATTTTAAAGTGATATATATATATCCCTTTATAAAAAAAATCAGCGATGGCCACAAAACTGTTTCAGCTGAGTCATTTTGAAGGCATGTCTGCAGTAACATAGAATGGGATTACGATATTGGCGTTGGTTGCCTTTCAACGACAACTCGCGGTGAGAGATATCCTTGTTTTCGTGAAAATTGTCTTCCTTCAGTGACTGTCACTCTCACTGTATTTTTATCTTAGGGGACTTTTCAAACATAATGTGTACCACCGGTAAATTGCAGTTTGTAAGCTCTGTTCAAAAAGGAACGCAGTCCTCGCTTCTAGCGTTTATGGGCTTATGCTGGCATAATTATGTTTATCTAATTTGAATAGAAAAGGCTAACAACGTAAAAGCGAGTTTGCTAAAAAGCATGCAATCACTACCACAGAATAATTTCGACACCTTTTCATGCTCCATGAATCCATCATGAATGTCCATCAATGTTGTTTCAACAAATTTTGCAATGTTTTGATGCATTATTTGACAAAACATGATCTAACCTTTCGCCAAGGGCATTTGGCGAGAGATAAGCAGCATGGACCACGTGATCCACTGCCGTCCGCAGATAGGATTCAAAATTATGGTGAAGTCACCGTGGTTTAATGACCAGCTCGTAAATACCGTAGTCATGAGCGTTCATCTTACACTTTACACCCTTTGATGCAGCAAATACTGAGTCCGAATCACCAAAAATTCAAGTAAATCAAAGTCCGAACCGAAAACCTTTATCTACGACTGAAACTTAACATCATTCCGTTCGAGGCCCGCGGCATAAAAAAATCGGCGTCATCAAGGGACTCTCAATTTTGTATTTTTATATTTTTTGATTCGGATGTAGCTTTACCTACACTTGGCTATTTAAAAATTGAATTCGTTCTCCACTGCTTGATGTAAATGTTCTGCTGGGAGTGTTTGAAGACTGTGAGACAATCACAATTATCGCCTGTGTTGTTTGCTGAATTAGCAACCTCAAGAATGGTACAAATTTTCATTACGATTTTCTTCTGACGGAAGTCCTTGTCTGATTCAAAACGTTTGATAAAACGATTGTGACTGGCGAGGCTACATCAGGATGCAATGCACTCGAGTCGAATACATAGACAATGTCTCTGTTTTTCTTGTGAGGTGGGATGAGGTAAGGTATACAACTGCTGCTATGTCGTCATAAGTACGGACCGAAAGAAAGTAGGAGTTATACTTGTAAATATGAACTTTAGTAGCAGTCAAGTCTACAAGCTATAGAAGTCGAGCGAAGTCTGCACGCCGCGGTCATTCCACTCGCTTTTGTGGAGTGACCGTGCTTACGCCGTTCGACCATTTTCAGCTTTTGTGCTAGATGTTGGTACAATGAAGCGTCTTTTCAGTCTTTTGTACCGATGTCGCATCGCAATTGCCATGTGGTGTCAGAATTCGAAAATACCACAAAACCATAGTCCCTTGTAGAGGGACTGTGACGAAAATAATATTCAATCAAACTTTACAGGATAAATAGTCGCGGTTTCCACACACCTTGCATGCAAATGCTGTTCGATGTCGTTTGATTGTGGTATTATCGATGTGTACGTGATTCACATCTTCCGACCGGCTTAGCATATTAACTAACCCCGAAATTTCGGGGTTGCATACATGGCGAGCTGGCATCGGCGAAGTTGTAATGGGTTGTGTTATAAGTTTACTCAACACTCGTTACGTATGTCATCATGTTATTTCGTTGGGTCTTTGATAGTAGAGCAGGGAATGCAATAAACGCTTGTTTTATTTTTTTATATAAACACAAAGTGCGTGGGAAACAGAATGTGCCCGAAATGCGTGACCTTACATTGCACCTCTAGTTTGATCACGGCGTGACCTTTGCCCTCTATACGATCGTAAAATTGATTGATGGCTGTGCATATATAATCGCCAGCATGGTCACGATGAGTTGCCTTAATGGTGTAGTTCTGTTGGTCGGACAGGCCTGCACCGTCTTTCGTCCAGTTGTATGTGTGAGCTTCAGGGTTGGCGTCGACATCGCAATTTAACGTGATGTAATCGCCTTCCTTGCATAACACCTCGTCGCCTTCAACGTCAGGTGAATCTAAACGGTAATTGAAGGGGGAAAAGCTCGTAAGCAACAAGAAATACGGACGTGAAATGATCCATCAGCTACGCAGGTATAGTTGAAATGTAATGAGTGTCACACAATAAAGAAACCGAAAAAATGCATCTGCTTACAGAGAAGAGACTACAAGCAGAAAGTACAGTAAACTTTCTATCGGATTCGAACTCACACCGTTTTGCTTTCAGTCACCTAGCGATCGCCAGTCTAAATCACCCAGCCAAATCGTCACCCTGGTCATAAAAGAGTGGTTAATTATCTGTGCTCATACAATTCTTCTGATTGCGACCCCTCCACACGCTGTAGGGTTCTATAAGTACTCACGCTCGTACACTCACGATGAAATATCGCATACAAGTTTTATCAGAGCGAAACACAGCCTGGAGGTCTTTTATGATGTTAAACGGTTCGAACGTGAGACCAGATCCGACCTCTGTTCAAAAATAAAGGACGATAAAAAACCAATTGCAACCAAAGTAATTGTGCATAGCTTATAGCATCATATCATATCATATCATATCATATCATATCATATCATATCATATTTAGAGGTTAGAAGTCGAGTAACCGATTTATCATATATCCATACCAAAATTATACAAATGATAATGAAAACCTTAAATTTTGAGGCACACTTTGTTTTGCCATGCAAATAAACATGGGACAATTTGTGAGAACTGGTTCCCTTAATAAACTATACGCATAAGCAAACAGCACGGGCGACAAATCATCCATATCTCATGAACATCGTAAGAAAAGATGCACGGACACAAAAATAGTCGCATGGGGAAGAACTATTTTATGTTGCAATGTGTTATTACAATCGTTTACTGGTTTAAATCTCTCCGTATTTCGATCTCGCTCCGTCGTCCGAGCGGAGAGAGGCGGCCATTTGGCTTTGTTACACTGAAAGTTGCCATGTTCTAACAATGGGAAACCCGAGGCAATGTTGACACTCCTGAAATTGGGCTACGGCCTTTAGGTTCATGGCATAGTTTGTCGTGAAGACAATAGACCGTATATTGCGACAAGGGAAGAGCATTGACAAAAAATGACTTGATGAAACAATTCTAGAAGTGGCTATGCTGTAAATGATTACCATACCATCGTCACGAACTCGAACTCATAAGATATATTATTAATGTTTGATTCAACATGACACAGTATTTGGAATTTCCGATAGTGATGGAATCCGACTAATTCTCGAAAATTCCCTGCTTATCACGATTACCATAACTGTACATCTTTTTCATCCTTTGTCATTTTTTGTATCTGTTACTCATTTCGAAATTAATAACGGAAGATTCAACTCACATTGGACAAAAAGTCGTGTTGTCCCCTGCCCGGAACCCGTTGTTCCATCGTGGAATCTGGTCGTTGCCGTACAAACATATTCTCCGTAGTCGGCACGACTGACATCTTCGATACTGAACGTCATTTCATCGGACACCCGGGCTTCGTCTTTACTCCACGAGTACGTACTTGGGTCAGGGTTGGCGTCAACCACACATACAAGGGTGGCGGTATCTCCTTCTTTACGCGTTAATTCGCTATCCTCAATTTCCGGGAAATCTTGTCATTTGAAAATGTTCAATAAAACCATACTATAATTAACTATCAAAGAACATAGACTACAAATAAAAAAAAAGTTTTTTTAAGAAGTTTCCGACGGAACAAGCACATTTACAGGAGGCATATTACAGACATTTTACATTACAAATGAGCTGAATTACCATAAATTACCCAAAGCACCCTAAATACAAATCTGTAACAGGATGTTTATATTAGAAAGATGTATAAGGAATTCTGAAGATCACGATATTGTGTTTTCATTTTCTGCTCATTTCATTAACAACTTTGTAAATATACCATTTTTGCCAAAGACTCGACTAATTTGCAACTTTCTGACGCAATTGTGTCTGAATGTTAACATTTCATCGTTAAGATGTCAAGTCAAGGCTAAGACAGATCGCATTGCAAACAAAGGCGCCCGCGCCTATGAAAGTAGAGTTTCTTCAGGTATCAAGGGGTGAACTGACAAGAAGATACAAAAGAAACGAAATGTTCATTAATCGGCTAAGAGGCCAGCCTTACATTGTATGTCTAGGTGCGTTACGCCACTATCGTGTCCCCGTGTTCCATCGTAGAAGGTGTTCGTTGCGTTGCAGATTTGGCTCCCGTGTAAAGACCTCCCGACGTTAGAGAGTTCGACCACCCCCGTGTTATACTCAGTACCGTCGACTAGAGTCCAGGTCAAACTGACGTCCGCGGGGTTTGCATCGATGACGTCACATGTTAGTATTATGCGTTCTTTTTCAATGAGTATTAGTGAATGCTGTACTTCAACGGAAGGTGCGTCTGGAAGGCAAAACAATATTATCAAGCTATTGACAGATAAATTAAAATTGTGAAGCATAAATAGAAGAGAGAATACTAGTTGCATAGATTAATATTTCATGCTCCTGTGCCTCTTCATGATTTTATAGCAAAATTCAGCGTCCTGTATAAACGATACTTGCGCTTCAACCTTGAAAGACGAAAGATTTTTAAAAATTGTAAAAGAGTATTGAAACCATATCCTTTAAAATCATGATAAATAATGAGTAACTATTCAAATTTTTTACTACTGAAAAAAAGTTCCGAGATTTAATATTATCCACTTCTGAATTAAATATCGCCGCCGTGCTTATGTCAACTATACGGGCAGAACCATTATTTTCCATCTCCACAAAAATAAACCGGTGAAAACTTAAGTTACTTCATACGCTATAAATTGAGTCCCCGGACGTTAAGGACCAATGTTATAAAGGTTGATAGTCCAAATATTTTTCCCAAAGGCATATTTTATATTACATGGACAAAAAGACAAAAGTCCTTGTCAGTGACGATAACTGTATGCAATAAAGGGACAAGAAAAAATATAAGCAATATAACTTGTGCCCTTTAAAATATAACTCACATTGTACGTCTACAAATACAGACGTCTTTCTCAGGTCATCTGATCCATCCCAGAATTCCGTGCTTGCTTCGCATGTGTAGTTACCGGTGTCATTTCGCTTTGCTTGTGAGATTTTCAGCTGGTCAGATTCATGCACTTCCATCCCTGGAGTCACCCAAATGATTGTAGCGGTAGGATTTGCATTGACTGAGCAATTTGCAAGATATGTGTGTCCTTCTATTACCTTTCCGTTGCTTTCGTCTTCGATTAAGACATCAGACATATCTGAAAGGACATGTGAGAAACACGATTTTAGTCAGCCTTTTTTTCTCTGGTTTTAAAAAATTGACTTATTTATTTACGTACTTATTGATGTAGTATTTATTTGCTTTTTCATTGCTGTTGCTAATCTGTTTGTTTGTTAACGTGTATGTTCTATAGCCCAGAGAACGCGGGAAGCAAAACTCAAGAATTCACTTTCACAGTTCTACCAGTCAATCTATATCTTTGTTACTGTCAGTTTGTCAACATATGTATGTATATTTGTAGGTCTAGGTCAGTAAGTAGGTAGCTAGGTGTAATTGTGCTATGTAAAATTCTATATCTTACACTGTACATCAAGGAATACTTCGGACTCCCTCTGGTCGACACTGCCATCCCAGTAGGTAACGTTGGCTTTGCAAGTGTAGTGACCACGGTCATATCTCTCTGCCTCACGAATTATTAACTGTCCACCGTGTTGTGTTTGGCCGCCAGCTGTCCACCAGGAGATCGCGGCTGTAGGTTGGCATCGGCTGAACAGTTTGCATAAAATGGATATCCCTCTATAACGTTTCCAGTTCCATTCATGTAAACGACGATATCACTTAAATCTGTGTAATAGGAGAGGAAAACATACAGATGGTGGATTAAAAAAAAAAAAAGATAGCTCTATATATTTTCAAAATAACCCGACGTTAGTGACAATAATCATCACAACGCACCATATCATCATCACCAACAACAACATCATCACCGTTATCGCCATTATCATCACTATCATCTATTATACTATATCGCCATCTTCATCAATCATTTTTAATAGGATCCTGTACTAGATTAATAAGGCAAACAGTCAAAACTTCTCTGTAATATTCCTTTGGTTCGATGCCTTGCTTAATACGGTCAAGTCAACATTTACAAACTTTAAAATATTTAATATGGATTATACATTTGCTACATTAACGAAAAATTATAGTACAATAATTCATGTTGCCAAATTTCTGTACAGTAGTCTTTACTAGATAAGACTGAATTACCTTTAGCCTCACTGCTTTTCTCTCCATTGCCATTTTCTGCTGTGTTTTTTTTTTATTAATGTTATTTATATCGCATAACCATTTTCGATTCGTCCGAATATTATTGTGAGTTAAACAAAGTTTTACATAATATTTTCGCTGACTTTGACCAGAGGAGAAAGGAATAATAAATTTGAATTGACTTGTGATTTTGAAAACGATCAAACGAAATTTGGATCAATAAATGAAATAGGTGAGATTGTGTTAATTTATCTTGATCATTTTGTGAAAAAATAAAATAAGATGGCTGCACGTGTATGATAATCTGTAGGTATGACGTCCGTTTCCAAGCTTCTCGGATGTACCTTGCGTCATGATTAGTCATTTTTTTTATTATCGGAGATTCAAAATAGCCAACTAAATATTTGAAGGTCTTGTGTCATCAATTGCGTTACAATCTACACTGTACTGCTTATGCACACAGGGTAATGGAAACAAAGTGCGTGCATCCTTAGGCATGTGTGTTTCTGCCCTCGACGTTGGTCATGTTTTGCCTGTCTTGCCTCGGCGTTCGATTATCTGCGCTTTGCAAGTTAGCGAACATAAACAGCTTTACTCACATTGCACGTCCATGTGCACGGTGGACACCTGGCTAGCGACAGACCCATCCCAGAAGGTCACGTTTGCCCTACATTTGTAATCGCCACCGTCGCTTCGGTCGGTGTTTTCAAACCAAAGTTCCGGGTCAAATAGCGTGTCTCCGTCTGGCATCATCCAGGAAATGATAGCTGTAGGGTTGGTGTCTGCTGAACAGTTTGCGTAGTAGGGATGACCTTGAATTACCTTGCCACTGCTTTCGTCGTAAATTTCAGCTGCAGATAAGTCTTATTGGGAATAAAAGCAAAAGATGTGATTGGTCAATTATCAAAGTGCTACCTGCTTTTCACATTTATGGCAAATAGAATGGTTGTAACCCGACCTACTCTAACAAAAAACCCGCCGACCGATATTAAAGTCCTAATGAGACTTTATATAAAGGAAATACACTGTATTACCTCGTTCTAACGGCATAGTTTCTCTTGCGTGAGGAAATGTTTTTCGAGTTCAAAATAATATTTCTCTTGAGCACGAGAATATATCTCGTGTTCAAGACGTATTTTATATTATATACAAAATGTTCCCGACGGGCTGTCATGCATTTGTTTTGCATTTTCAAAAAAAGGAGTAATTTTCTTTAAACATTACCATATGTTATTGGTCTCAGTCGACCAAAAGAAAAAATAAAATTAAGTTTTCGGCTAATCTATCACAATGTTCGGAGACGTGTTAACGAAAACACACATTTTATTGCCTTATATATGCGTGTTAGGCATTTTTGAATCAAGGAGGAGATAATTTTTGAGGAGCATGTTTGGCTTTTACGAATCAACTTGAAGAGTACGGAGGTCATCGAAATTGATGTCCCATCATTAGCATAAAATCGAGACCTGCAACTTTTCACGAGTGGCCGAAGGTATCGGGATTTTTACCCGGTTCTCCGCCATTTAGTATCATTGACACTTATCTTCCGTCGGGGAACTACCATGCGAGAGGACGTCTGGATACAAAAACAGCATAGAGACTCGAAATCTTCAAAGACAACACCTTTTAATTCATATATAGGGATGTTACATATTGCTAGACAGTCCCTACTCTCTTGATGTTGTCTTATCTCGTGTCTATATGCTCTCCTCTACCTTCTTGGCTTGTGTTCGTAAAGACACTTTCTAGATACAATGTAATCTGTACAATCGTTATTTACATACAAATGAAATGCAAAATCGTCACATCATCCACTGTACATGTTGATATCATGCACGATCAGACCATCTTACACCGTCACGTCAATTTCATTTCAATTTTATCGCCTTTTCATGGTATTATTTAGTGAATTCTAGATTTATCGGCCACTCGCGAAATTTATGCTACTGGGACATCAAGGTGGTCGATCTACGTAACCGTTTTCAGGTACGAAATTGGAAACACACTTATTCATATGGCCTGACTTAAACATATATAATTTTTCTCCTGTTGAGGATTGATTTCGCATTCGCGATATATAATGCAACAGAAATATTCTACTTTAGCGACGATAAACTAAAAGGACGATATAGTAAGTGTGCACCGTCGGTTTTCTTGGCCTAATAATGGCTGGATTATAAACTCACATTGCACATTTAGATGCATCGTTGAATTCCTACTGTCTCCGGTATCGTCCCAGTACACAGTGTCAGCGATGCATGCGTAGTCACCACTGTGGCTTCGATCACTCCGTTCGAGGACTAACTCTTCGTGCGGGCGTCTCTCTCCGTTGGGCGAAAGCCACGAGATAGAGGCGGCGGGGTTGGCATTGCTCGAGCAGTTCGCCCAATACCGATGACCTTCGACAACATTGCCACCGCTGTGGTCGGAAATTTCAGCGTCTGAGATATCTATTATAGACGAAAATCGACTAATTAGGTGCACTCTCAAATTACGAGAGAATGGTAAACAATTTACCGCTTACTTCATGCTTTGATTTTAACTTCTTTGCACCAACGGTCGGCCATTTTACTCTGAATCACATGTCTGATGTGTTAAAACAAAAATTGCAGCAACGTTAATTAATACTTGTTTGATATTTTTATTTGCTTTTTCGATGCTAGTTTTGCTTTTTATAGCAATTGCAAGAGTTTTCCTACTCTTAAAATTGTTGAAACGTCAACTGGTAACATTGTAAAAACAGAGTCAATAATCGCAAGCACTGTTTACAATTAAATTCTAGTCTGGACCAGAATGTATTTGTTAACAATACCAATGCCGTCTTCAGATGTACAGGATGAATTTACAATCTCAAAACTGTTTACCCCAACATGCTTAACAAAGGAGAAAAACAAATTTTAGGTAAGTGAACGACAGAGAGTGCATGATAAATCATCGACATTTCGTGCCAGAATCGAAGGAAAAGCCAAAATAAGGACTATAGCAAAAATGAATAGATTACTTACACTGTACGTCTACAAGTAATGTAGACTGCCTGTAGTCACTCGTACCATCCCAGTAGGTGATATTAGCTCCACAAATGTAGTCACCGCTATCAGAGCGTTCCACAGACGCAAACTCCAGGAGCCCGTTTTCGATAATTTCTCCCGTTGGTGTCGACCAAGTGATATCGGAGACAGGGTTACTATCGGCAGAGCAATTCGCAGTATATTGATAACCTTGAATGACCTTGCCATAGCTATCCTCATCGATTTCCACGTCTTTTATATCTGGATATGCAAAAACGTGCTCGGTCCAAATTTACTCCAACAACACAATACAGCACCACCATTTACAGATTTCGAGCCATTCGAAATCTCAAGTTTTAACTCAGTTAGATTTACGACTCACTTGGCCTCATTTTGACGACTGCCGAAAAAAAACTAAGCTTTTCTAGTAAGTATCGTATCGTCTTTAAAAATCAAAAACTGAACAAGAGATTTCAAATTGCCGGCTGCGGCGAGTGTCATTGTGAGTTTCATATATCCTTTAATTGTTCTCCAATATAATCTCTGTCCCTGTCTCTCTGTCTCTCTGTCTCTGTCTGTGTCTGTCTGTCTGTCTGTCTCTCTCTCTCTCTCTCTCTCTCTCACTACAAGACGGCATTTTATAATCTTTTTGAATGAGTACTCACACTGCACATCTAGCAGAAGAGTGGAGTTCCTGTGGTCGACCGTTCCGTCCCAGTACGTTGTGTTTGCTGAACAAACGTACTCGCCGCTGTCCGCTCGGACTGCCTGATCAATGTTCAACTCTTCACCGGGCATCTTGTCACCTCTAGGCGTCAACCAGGTGAACATTGCCTTCGGGTTTGCCTCCGACGAACAATTTACATAGTACCTATGACCTTCAATGACCTTGCCATTACTTTTATCGTAAATAAGGACATCAGATATATCTGTTGAGGGACAATCAGCAAAGCCATGCATTAAAGAAAATATTCATGAATGGTTTTATTGTGGGCGGGCAGATTTTTGTCCTGCACCAGTAAACAATTCATGAAAATGATAACTATGAAGTAACAAATAGATTCGCAACAGTTATGGTTCCATTCTTGTCTTGATATGCTGCTCGGTTGGCAAAAGTTGTGATAGACAGAAGGTTGAGAGGCGATGAGAAGAGGACAAGGCAAGAAGGGTAAGGAGTAAGGGATTGGGAGACAAGAACATACGTGAGGAAAGAGTAGATGTTTTAAGTCGCAGCCAAAGATTTCTTGCGAATACCTTTCGATCCCAGTTTAAATTTTCACTTATAGTTTTCAGTGCACTAAATAGAAAATGCATGTCAAGAAACACCTTTTATCATAGTTTATCGAAATTTACTGGTTGGTTGGTTGTCCTTGAAAGTAAGTGTTACAAGCATGATGTCACTGAAACTTTCCATTCAGCTGATACGGTTTATAACCCGCTATTTATACTAGTAGGCGACACGATATGGTCTTGATAACCTTATGTAACAGCAAATTGACCCTATAGCAAACAAACGGCCGTCTGTACCAAGTATCCATATCTCACTTCAAATCCTTTATAAATATTTGGCACGCCTACTTCTAACAGGTCGCATTTAACGACATGAAACAAAGTGTCAGCGATGCATGCATAGTGTCACTTCGATCACTCCGTTCGATGACTAAATCTTCGTGATGGCGTTTCTCTCCGTTGGGGGAAAGCCACGAGACGGATGCAGCGGGGTTGGCATTGCTCGAGCAATTCGCCCGATACTTATGACCTTCGACGACCTTGCCACCACTGTGGTCGTAAATGTCGACGTGTGATATATCTATTGACGAAAATCGCTTCATCAGGTGAAATTTCCGAAGTTTACGAGTGAGAGGTAAAACAATTTACCGCCTTCCCCATGCTTTGATTTTTATTACCTTGCAGGAACGGTCCACAATTTTACATTTTATCACATGTCAAATGTAGTAAAACGAAAATATCTGTAACTCTTTTAGATATTTTTATGACTCATTCCAACGCTATTTTTGCATTGTATCGCAATTGCAAGACTTTTTAGACTCCAAACAACATGCTGAAACGCCACCCAGTTACACTGTCAACACAGCGTCCATAATGGTAAATACTGTTTACAATTAAATTCTTGTCTGGACCAAAATTTATTTGTCAATAATAACAATGCCGTCTTCACATATACAGGATGAGTTTACAATCTCAAAACTGTTTACCCAAACATGCTAAATAAAGTAGAAAAACAAGTTTTCGTGACGTGAACAAAAGACAGTGTGTGATAAATCATCACAAAGTCATGCCTGACAGTTATGAATCGACGGAAAAGCCAAAATAAGGACTATAGCAAAAATGAATACATAGATGACTTACATTGTACGTCTAAGTGTAATGTAGAATGCCTGTAGTCACTGGTACCATCCCAATAGGTGATATTAGCTCCACAGATGTAGTGACCGCTATCAGAGCGTTGCGCAGGCGAAAACTCCAGGAGCCCGTTTTCGATAATTTCTCCCGTTGGTGTCGACCACGTGAAAACGGAGACAGGGTTACTATCGGCTGAGCAATTCGCAGTATATGGATAACCTTGAATGACCTTGCCATCGCTATCATCATTAATTTCCACGTCTGATATATCTGGATATGCAAAAACGTGCTTGGTCTAAATTTATTCCAACAACACAATACAGCACCACCATTGACAGATTTCGAGCCATTCGAAATCTCAAGTGTTTGCTCAGTTAGATTTACAACTCACTTGGACTCATTTTGACGACTGCAGAGAAAACTAAGCTTTTCTAATAAGTATCGTATATTCTGTAAAAACCCAAAACTGAACAAGTGATTTCAGAATTGCGGTTGCGGTGAGTGTCATTGTGAGTGACATACACCCGTAATTTGTTCTCCAACTCTCTCTCTCTCTCTCTCTGTCTCTCTCTGTCTCTCTGTCTCTCTCTGTATCTCTCTCTGTCTCTCTCTCTCACACACACACACACACACACACACACACACACACACAAAAAAAAGCTGCGTTTCCTAAATTTATTGCATTAGTACTCACACTGCACATCTAGCAGAAGAGTAGAGTTTCTGTGGTCGACCGTTCCGTCCCAGTACGTTGTGTTGGCTGAACACACGTACTCGCCGCTGTCCGCTCGGACTGCCTGATCGATGTTCAACTCTTCACCGGGCATCTTGTCACCACCAGGCGTCAACCAGGTGAACACTGCCTTCGGGTTTGCCTCCGAAGAACAATTTCCATAATACATATGACCTTCAATGACCTTGCCATTACTTTTATCGTAAATTAGAACATCAGATATATCTGTAGTACAAAATAATAAATGCCAGAGAAGATCAGCAAAGCCATTCATGAAAGAAATATTCATTAAACCAAACTTTCCAACAGCTCACATTTAACAACCTGAATGTAATTAAAGGTCAACACGAAGTATAGAAAGGAAAACACTCCTGCCATTCTTACATTGTACATCAATGATAACGGTTTTCTCATCGGATTCTTCCGTCCCGTCCCAGAATGTGACGGTCGCCATACATCTGTATTCACCGCTGTCAATCCGTGATACCTGTTTGATCAGCAACTCCCGGCCATGTGTATGTCTTCCGTCCGGGGTCAACCAAGAGATCTCGGCAAAAGGGTTTGAATCAGCCGAACAATTAGCATAATAGGTTTTACTTTCGACTACTTGCCCATCATTGTCGTTAAATATAGAAATTTCATGAAGATCTGAAAGAAGATAGCAAATAGTAAAAACAAGCTAGAGAGACCTAGATCAACATCGTATGATAGTTTATAACATGAACGTATTACATACATGTATACATGCATACATACATGCATACATACATACATGCATGCATGCATGCATGCATGCATGCATGCATACATACATACATACATACATACATACATACATACATACATACATACATACATACATACATACATACATACATACATACATACATACATACATACATACATACATACATACATACATACATACATACATACATACATACATACATACATACATACATACATACATACATACATACATACATACATACATACATACATACATACATACATACATACATACATACATACATACATACATACATACATACATACATACATACATACATACATACATACATACATACATACATACCTACATACATACATACATACATACATACATACATGTTTCACATACAACAGAAAATAAGTCACTCACATTGTACATCTACGAACACATCGGATTCACTCCGGTCACTGCTCCCGTCCCAGTATGTCGTGCTCGCAATACAAACATAACTACCGCCGTCTTTTCGCTCAGCTTGTCCGATCACGAGCTCGTCGCCATCGATGGATCCACCTGTCGGCGTCCGCCATGCTATTACGGCGGCCGGGTTTGCGTCTGACGAACAATTTGCATAGAATCCCAGACCTTCAATGACCTTACCTTCGTTTTCCTCGTATATATGGACATCAGATATATCTAGTTTTTAATAAAACACATAAAGTTAAGGGCTTGTGTAACAACTCATTTTCTGAGACGATACATAATTTGGACTGCGTGCAGTATGTTTTCTGTTGTGAGTTGGTGGCCAGTTGACGCCGTTCAAGTTTGTTTCAAAAACGTCATTACTCAACAATCCTCTGGTGTGCTTCTGTAACTGAAGATCTTACGAACAAAACGACGCCCTGCCAGCAACACGCTAAAATACAAGTGTATTTTTATGTATACAAGAGCATGAACTAGAATCGGGAACCCTCCTTATTATTTGGTTTCCTCGATGACACATAGATACTGGTGGTGATTTTGCGCTCCCTCTCATGTGGACATTATTTACTGTTTTCAATTTTTTCACGCGAATTGTAAAATATATGATGGTGAAGATGATGATGACAACGACGATGACGATGATGAAGATGATAAAGACGATGATGATGATTGACTCTATTGCTTTTGTAAATTACTTACATTGTACATCTAAATAGAATGATGACTCCGACTGTCCTTCGGTTCCATCCCAGAATGCCGTTTTCGCTATGCAAGTGTAATTGCCATCGTCAGTTTTATCAGCATCATCAATCTCTACGTACTCACTCTGGATCGTCTCTCCGTCAGGTTTCCGCCACGAGATCTCGGCAGCGGGGTTCGCATCACTTGAGCAATTTGCATAATACGCCTGACCTTTTATGACCCTACCACCGCTTTCATAGTTGATAACCGCATCTGATATATCTGAGGTAGCATATAGATAGATCGTTAAATATAGGTCAAGAAAGCAAGCAGAAAGACACAAATATAGTTGTTTGAATGACAACATACTATCATAAACAATGAATCGCAACATACCATGTAGCATCTCAACCCAGTTTTATGAACAAGTGTTAGTGAATACTTACACTGAACGTCTACGAAAATTGTTGAATTTCCACTTCCGACCGAGCCGTCCCACAAAGTGTTGTTTGCGAGACAGGTGTATACGCCACCATCGTCTTGACGAGTGTTATCGATAACGATGGAGGTATCAACGCTGACGACAAGTCCATGCGGGTCCTGCCATACTGTGTCGGGGTCAGGGTTCGCATCGGCAGTACACTCTGCACTGAAATGCTCTCCCTCTAGCACTTTGCCTCCGCTTGCTTGTTCAATGTAAACATTTGGCGAATCTGACGAAGGAAATCGAGACAATGACGCTATGAAAATTCCTCACCAGTGTATGCCAGGTTGATTATGAATGTTTAAGAACAAGCAACATTATGCATACTTTACACGGCTTTCCATTTCAAATGTCCATCTTTTTTCAATGTTAAGTGTCGATATCAGTTATCATTGACTCCAAACGATTGTATGTATGTATGTATGTATGTATGTATGTATGTATGTGTATGTATGTATGTATGTATGTATGTATGTATGTATGTATGTATGTATGTGTATGTATGTATGTATGTATGTATGTATGTATGTATGTATGTATGTATGTATGTATGTATGTATGTATGTATGTATGTATGTATGTATGTATGTATGTATGTATGTATGTATGTATGTATGTATGTATGTATGTATGTATGTATGTATGTATGTATGTACGTACGTACGTACGTACGTACGCACTCATGCATGTATGTATGCATGCATGCATAGTATACCAGGTATATTAAAACAGTCAAATGATTAACTTGCGTCAAGATCGATGTTTAGTGGACACGCTTACGAACTCTACTTACATTGCACGTCCAAGAGAATAGTTAGGCTGCTTTCTCCGACAGTACCGTTCCAGAACGTAACGCTGCCGACACAGGTGTAGTTACCGCTCTCAGTACGACTAGTCTTGTTGATTTTCAAAACATCACCAAAGACGACATCCTGAAAGGTGGTTACCCATGACATCTGAGCGACAGGGTTGGCTTCGACTGAACAGTTGGCATAGAACGGCCTTCCCTCGATGACCATGCCGTCATTTTCAGAGAAAACGACAACATCAGATATATCTACAAGTCAAGATTATAGACTTACTGTTAACTGATAATGGTGACACATCAATTGTTCGGGGTAAAGGAGAAAACAAGCAAACAAAGGAAAAGAGAAAAGGTAACTGTTTCTTTTAATTTTTTGACCAACTATAATTTCAAATGATATACTTCATTTTAACGTTACTCCGCCCACAACAGCATAATAATAAAGCACGCTCATGTCGTTTTATTTCACTACACAATTTTTTGAAAATAGCACAATATGCCAGCATGTTACTAATACCATGATCAAATAACATGTACTTACATTGTACGTCGATGAAAATTGTTGCGTTATCGGTAGCTGTCGACCCATCCCAGAGTGTAGTGCTGGCTTGACAGGTGTATGTACCTGAATTATTGACGCGTATGGCGTCGAAGGTCAGGTGAGGAGAGGAGGCGACAACATTGTCGTCGTGGTCTAACCAGACGACTTCGGAATCTGGGTTCGATTCAACCTGGCATACGGCGTCGTATCGGTCACCCTCGATTGACTTACCGTCACTTTGGTCGAAGATTGTTACTTCGGGTTGATCTGTAGGACAATGTTAAATATTTTATAGAAGCTTCGATCGCACTACCTGCGACACGGCTGTCTCCTTGAACGAGCAATTTAAATAATTTAGTAGAAATTAAGATGCAGGCATAGTTACCCAAATACTTTTCACTTTCATCGTGTCCGAAGTTCAATTGGCGAGGTTTTAAGGAAGACAGCGCCCAAATGTTATTTGTTTTTGGACACTGACACTTTTAAAATAAAAATTTCCTTTATTGTGTTGACACTTTGTGACGCCGATATTAAAATCAAGTTTTCGTTATCTTGTGTTTGTATGAAAGTAAATGTAATATTTCCCCTTTGGAGAATACGACACAGGGATATAGATGCTATTTCGAATAGCCAGCGTGCAGCAAGCTTGGTGAGCTGAGACCGACTAATTCGAATAAAAACGTGCTGCAGAGTACACGCGGGTGACCGGGGCGGTGCCCTTTACACATATGGCCGCCAGCGTGCTGCATCCAGCACACGCACAGCTGATGATATCGATTGATATGATGTGTTTTCTCCTAACCTTTAATTGGATTCTTCTTGATTTATATTCATTTTTAAGTAAATTTCGTAGTTGAACAAGTTAACTGCTTGAAAATCTTTCCCAAAATAAAAATTATTGCATACTGAAGCAGGGCCGTGACGTACAATGACGCAATGCCAAGAATAAAAGGATTGCAATGGCAGCGACAATGCCGTCAGTAAGTTAAAGGTTGTCGTCATGTGCCTGTATGTATGTATGTATGTATGTATGTATGTATGTATGTATGTATGTATGTATGTATGTATGTATGTATGTATGTATGTATGTATGTATGTATGTATGTATGTATGTATGTATGTATGTATGTATGTATGTATGTATGTATGTATGTATGTATGTATGTATGTATGTAGTATGTATGTATGTATGTATGTATGTATGTATGTATGTATGTATGTATGTATGTATGTATGTATGTATGTATGTATGTATGTATGTATGTATGTATGTATGTATGTATGTATGTATGTATGTATGTTGTATGTATGTATGTATGTATGTATGTATGTATGTATGTATGTATGTATGTATGTATGTATGTATGTATGTATGTATGTATGTATGTATGTATGTATGTATGTATGTATGTATGTATGTATGTATGTATGTATGTATGTATGTATGTATGTATGTATGTATGTATGTATGTATGTATGTATGTATGTATGTATGTATGTATGTATGTATGTATGTATGTATGTATGTATGTATGTATGTATGTATGTATGTATGTATGTATGTAAGTATGTATGTATGTATGTACGTACTACTCGGTATATTAAAATAGTGAAATGATTAACTTTGGGTCAAGCTTGATGTTCTTTGGTTACATGTCCTTACATTGAACGTCTAAAAGAATCGTTGAGGTACTTTCTCTAATGGTACCGTTCCAGAACGTAACGCTGCCAACACAGGTGTAGTTACCGCTATCAGTACGACTGGTCATGTTGATATGCAAAACATCACCAAAGACGACATCCTTGAAAGGCGTTACCCATGAAATCTCAGCGACAGGGTTGGCTTCGACTGAACAGTTCGCATGGAACGGCCTTCCCTCGATTGCCATACCGTCATTTTCAGAGACAACGACCGCAGCAGTTATATCTTCAAATAAAGATATAGACTTTATGTTAACTGCTAACGATTGTATCTCAATTTTCGAGGTAAAGCAAGAAAAAATCAACCAACAGAGAATAAAGATAAAAAGGGTAACAGCTTCTACTAATTTTTGACAATCGAATGTTTAAAATTATATACCTTAATTTAAAGTTCCTTTGTTCCTACCGCAGCATTTAATAAACTATACTGATATGTCGTTTGATTTTAATACAGAACATTATTAAAAACATTTCAATGTAACAACATGTTACTAATTAACAACATGTTACTAAAACCGTGATTAAATAACATGTACTTACATTGTACGTCGATGAAAATTGTTGCGTTATCGGTAGCTGTCGTCCCATCCCAGAGTGTATTGCTGGCTTGACAGGTGTATTTGCCTGAATTCTCGACGAGTATGGTCTCGAAGGTCAGGTGAGGAGAGGAGGCGACAACATTGTCGTCGTGGTCTAACCAGACGACATCGGAATCTGGGTTCGATTCAACCTGGCATACGGCGTTGTATCGGTTACCCTCGATTGACTTTCCGTTACTTTGGTCGAATATTGTCACTTTAGGCTGATCTGTAGGACAGTGTTAATTTTTATAGAAGGTTCCAACACACTCTTTGCAATGTGGCTATCTCTTGGAACAATTCAATTCACAAATGTCACAGAATGCATGCATGTATGTATGTATGTATGTATGTATGTATGTATGTATGTATGTATGTATGTATGTATGTATGTATGTATGTATGTATGTATGTATGTATGTATGTATGTATGTATGTATGTATGTATGTATGTATGTATGTATGTATGTATGTATGTATGTATGTATGTATGTATGTATGTATGTATGTATGTATGTATGTATGTATGTATGTATGTATGTATGTATGTATGTATGTATGTATGTATGTATGTATGTATGTATGTATGTATGTATGTATGTATGTATGTATGTATGTATGTATGTATGTATGTATGTATGTATGTATGTATGTATGTATGTATGTATGTATGTATGTATGTATTATGTATGTATGTATGTATGTATGTATGTATGTATGTATGTATGTATGTATGCATGCATGCATGCATGCATGCATGCATGTATGTATGTATGTATGTATGTATGTATGTATGTATGTATGTATGTATGAACGCATGTTTGTGTTTATAAACGTATGCATGTACGCAAAGTATGTAGGTATATTAAAATAGTCAAATGATTAACTTCGTCGTAAGATCGATGTTCTGTGGCCACGCGTATGGACTCTACTTACATTGCACGTCTAGGAGAATCTTTAAGCTGCTTTCTTCGACAGTACCGTTCCAGAACGTAACGCTGCCGACACAGGTGTAGTTACCGCTCTCAGTACGACTGGTCATGTTGATATGCAAAATATCACCGAAGACGACATCCTGAAAAGGGGTTACCCATGACATCTGAGCGACAGGGTTGGCTTCGACTGAACAGTTCGCAAAGAACGGCCTTCCCTCGATGACCATGCCGTCATTTTCAGAGAAAACGACCGCATCAGTTATATCTTCAAATCGAGATTTAGACAAAATGTTAACTGAGATCGGTGGTATCTCAATTATCGAGGTAAAAGAAGAAAAAAACCCAGTCAACAGATAGTATACTAATTTGTTTAATCGAAAGTTTAAAATTATATTATGTACATTATTTGAAAGTTACATAAGCACATAATAAACTATGCTGATAATATAGACCATTATTCAAAACATTGCAATGTATCAACATGTAACTAATCCCATGATCAAATAACATGTACTTACATTGTACGTCGATGAAAATTGTTGCGTTATCGGTAGCTGTCGTCCCATCCCAGAGTGTATTGCTGGCTTGACAGGTGTATTTGCCTGAATTATTGACGTGTATGGTCTCGAAGGTCAGGTGAGGAGAGGAGGCGACAACATTGTCGTCGGGGCCTATCCAGATGATGTCGGAATCTGGGTTCGATTCAGCCTGGCATATGGCGTCGTATCGGTCACCCTCGATTGACTTTCCGTTACTTTGGTCAAAGATTGTTACTTCAGGTTGATCTGTTGGTCAGTGTTTAATTTATTTAGAAAGCTTCGATTGTACCATTTGCGATGCGGCCGTCTCTTGGAACAAGGAGATTATACAATTTCATGGAAATTAAGTCATAGACATTGTTACCAATATAGTTATCGATTCCATCGAGTTCGAAAGTCCAGTTGGCAAGGTATTAAGGGAGACAACGCTTATATGGTATCGAGTTTTGGACACTGACATTTTTATAGAATTTTTCCGTTTTAATGATTATTATAAAATTTTTGACTCCTAACAAAAAATAAAGGTTCAATATGTCGTCTTTGTTTGAAATTAAAAATCATATTTTCCCGTGGGAGTATACTACACAGGGGTATAGAGGCTATCTGAATAGCGAGAGTACACCAAGCTCGCTCAGCTGAGAACGAGTATATCGACTACTTGGCGCTGCAGCGCACATGGGGCTTGCCGGGGCGGTGACCCTTTGCACGAGACGGTTGTCACTTGCGGCTTGCAGCTCGAGCCCAGTATCTACGTATATTAAAACAAAAAACAACATGTCGAGTTCGATGTCGATGGCAACGCATAAGATCTCTACTTACATTGCACGTCCAAAAGAATAGTTAAGCTGCTTTCTCCGACAGAACCGTTCCAGAACGTTACGCTGCCAACACAGGTGTAGTTACCGCTCTCAGTACGACTAGTCTGGTTGATATGCAAAACATCACCAAAGACGATATCCTGGAAAGGCGTTACCCATGACATCTGAGCGACAGGGTTGGCTTTGACTGAACAGTTCGCAAGGAACGGCCTTCCCTCGATGACAATACCGTCATTTTCAGAGAAAACGACCGCGTCGGATATATCTTAAAATCAAGATATAGACTATATGTTAAATGACTGCGATTGTATCTCTATTTTTTGGGGTAAAGGAAGAAAAACAAGCAACAGATAGTATAGATAAAAAGTGTAACAACTTCTACTAATTTTTGACAATCGAAAGTTTAAAATAAATTACATACTTGATTTTTTAAGTGCCTTCCGTTCCCACACCAACGCATAATAAACCATGCTGATATGTCATTGGATTTTAATACAGACCATTATTGAAAATATTGCAATGTAACAACCCGTAACTAATACCATGATAAATAACATGTACTTACATTGTACGTCGATGAAAATTGTTGCGTTATCGGTAGCTGTCGACCCATCCCAGAGTGTATTGCTGGCTTGACAGGTGTATGTGCCTGAATTATTGACGTGTATGGTCTCGAAGGTCAGGTGAGGAGAGGAGGCGACAACATTGTCGTCGTGGTCTAACCAGACGACGTTGGAATCTGGGTTCGATTCAACCTGGCATACGGCGTCGTATCGGTCACCCTCGATTGACTTGCCGTCACTTTGGTCGAAGATTGTTACTTCTGGTTGATCTGTAAGACAATATTAAATTTTTAGTGAAGCTTCGACCACAGTATTTGCTATATGGCGATTTATGGGAACAACAAATGAATGAATTTCGTGGAAATTATGATAATAGATATAGTTACCAAAAAAGCTATCAATTTCATCATTTTGGAAAGACCAGTTGGCAAGACATTGAGGGAGACAGTGCCTTTTTTTCGACACTGACAATTTTATAAATTTTTCCGTGATTATGATTGTGTAGAAACTTTTTTGACGTCTAAGATAAAACTAAAATTTTCAATATCTTGTCTTTTGGGATAGTACAAATAATATTTTTCCGCTGGAGTATATTACGCAAGGGTAAAGAGTCTATTTTGATTAGTAAACATACATAAAATTGGAGGCGACGTTGGCTGCTTAATCAAAACGATGCTGTTGAGTTTTGCTATTGATTACGAGAGAAAACAGTAAAAATTCCATGATGAATCAAAATCAAAATCAAAATCAAAATCATTTTTTGAGTCTATAACAAAGATTTATACCGGAAATTCTTTTTGTTAGCTTTGTTTGTATTTTCAATATTTAGAATCTCACTGAGAAATCAGTGCATTTTCCATTTATTGTCACTTTAGGAATATAAAACAAATCTGTCTTCCAGAAATATGTCAATGGAAAAATGAAGTGAATTCTACCTAGCGGCTAAAATCAGTTGACAACAAGTAATAATGAGTAGTTCTACATTATTTTTTTTAGGATTAGAGCTAAACACTGTATATTCACAAACAAAACAAAAGCACTTGAAATTCCAATGTTACAAGCAACGGGTCTTTAATATGTTCTTGTTGAACTACCTACATTGGACATCGAGGTAGAAACCTGACTGCGTTACTTCGACGGTCCCGTCCCAGTAGGTTACATTTGCTGTGCAAGTGAAGTTGCCGCTGTCTGCCCTCTCAGCATCGTCTTTTGCCAATTCTACAACGAACGTGACGTCACCATCGGGAGTGGTCCATGAGATAACGGCGGTTGGGTTTGTGTCGGCGGTGCAGTTTGCGTAGTATATGTGACCCTCAATGACCTTACCGTCACTCTCATCGTGTATGACAACATCAGATATATCTAAACAATTTGATATTAAACCGAATTATCGAAAATTGACCATTCTTTCAGAAATTCTATTCAAAGTGATATACTTTAATAAGTGATAAGTAGACAATTATATTCAAAATAAAATTTAAACATTTGAACTTGCTATATTCTGCATAAATTATATTATGAAATAATATTTTATCTCCTGTTATCGTTTAAAAATAACAATTTACCTTGTTTAACTTTATCTGAATTTTGCATCCATCATATGACATGAATGAAGTCATCGCTGTAGAAACAACATGGCTTTGTAGTCAATACTATAATTTCACAAATTACAGATTTTAATTAAGTTTTACTGAGAACGGTTCTGAAAATACATTTTGTTGACGTCTGCAATTTTACACGTTTGGAGCAATCATGTGCAGCGTCATTTCTGCGAATTTGTTTACTTACACTGGACGTCGAGCACGAATGAGTCATTGGACGTCTTTGTTATATGATCCCAGAACACCACATTGCCTGTGCACACGTACAGACCGGCGTCGGATAGTTTTGCGTCGTCAAACATCAGCGTGGACCCGTTCACCAGAGTCTTGCCGTCAGCATCGAGCCATGCGATGTCGGCCATCGGGTTCGCCTCTACTGAGCAGTTCGCCGTGTACGTATCGCCCTTTTTCACTTTACCGTCACTATCTTCTTGAATAGTTATCTCATAGAAATCTGGTGTATATAATAATAAAAACAACAAAAATTAACACAAAAATATAAGAACACATGAGAACGTGAGCGCATATTACAACGCAAAATAAGATAATTTCAAGCGCGTTTTCGTTATTCCATGTGGTTAGCCCGTATGAAAACGTAGACATGCAGCCAGGTCGCAAGGTACAGTTTGTAGGTCATATAGTTCATTCGCCTCTTTTGGCAAGCCTTCTCTTTTTCACCAGCATTTACATGGCTCTCACTTTAGTGGATAAATGATGTCAATCGGTATGAACATAGCAATGGAATGTGTCTTAAGCATCAGAAACGCAAAATTGTGCAGAAGTAACTTTATCTGAACGATGAAAATGTGCAAATCTGTTACAAGGGGTTACTTATTGCAATGAAAAGAAAGTCTTTGCCGATAATTCATCGCCTGTAAAGAGTTATGACTATTTCAGATATTTCAACCAGTATGGATCTGTGAAAAACGTTCCTAATACTTACACTGAACGTCGACGGTGATAGAGCTTTCACCCTTTCCGACTCGTCCATTAAAAAAGGTATTTGTGGCCGTACAGGTATAGTTGCCGGCTTCGCTTTTGTCAACCTTGTCAAACATCAGCCACTCGTCAGCACCGACTCTGTTCATCTCATCATCGAACCATTGGATATCGTCGTTATGGTCAGGGTTGGCGTCGAGGACCAAGCACTCGACGGCGAACGAGTCTCCCTCGATCGCCTCCCCGCCGTGACTGGCGTCTCCGGTGACAGTGAGATCCATTATTGGTGAGACTAAACGGCACAAATTAGAAGACATTGACATCGAATGAGTAAAACAAAAGAAAATCAGACGAAAATAATGTTAAAAGAATGGAAATGCATGCATTAGTGAGCATCGCAGCTTTCTCTATCCTTGATCTGATGAGAACTTACATGTAAACGTACAGTTTTCTTATGTCCGCAACTGATTCAAACAAACGTTCATTACAATTATTCCTATATTATTCCTATCTATCTATTATCTATCTATCTATCTATCTATCTATCTATCTATCTATCTATCTATCTATCTATCTATCTATCTATCTATCTATCTATCTATCTATCTATCTACTATCTTATCTATCTATCTATCTATCTATCTATCTATATATATATATATATATATATATACATATATATATTATATATGCGAGTGTATGTGTGTGTGCAAAAATAACATAAATTACTTCAACTACAGAGTAATAATATCTTTGGTTGAGTTTCATGAACCTGCGGTTTGCGTAGTATGAGTGACCCTCAATAACCTTACCGTCACTCTCATCGTGTATGACAACATCAGATATATCTAAACAATGCGATATTAAACCGAATTATCGAAAATTAACAATTATTTCAGAAATTATTTTCAAGGTTATTTACTTTTATAACCGATGACGAGGCTAATATATTCAAAATGAAAATTTATGTTAGGTTCAGATTATAAATATACAATTGTGCCTCCTGCAGTCGAGTGAAATTAACAATTTACTATGTTTAACTTTATTTGGAGAAGTCTGAAATGTGATTTCTGCTCCAATCATATGACATTAATGAAGTCATCGCAGCGGAAACAACATGGCTTTGCAGTCAATACTATAATTTCATAAATTACAGATATTAATTAAATTTTAGAGAACAGTTCACAAAATACATTTTGTTGACGTTTGCTCTTTTACACGTTTTGAACTTTCATGCGCATCATGATTTTTGCGAATATTTTGACTTACACTGGACGTCGAGCAGGAACGAGTCATTGGACGTCTTCGTTGTATGATCCCAGAACACCACATCGCCTGTGCACACGTACAGACCGGCGTCGGACAGTTTTGCGTCGTCAAACATCAGCGGGGACCCGTTCACTACAGTCTTGCCGTCAGCATCGAGCCATGCGATGTCGGCCACTGGGTTTGCCTCCGCGGAGCAGTTCGCCGTGTACGTATCGCCCTTTATCACTTTACCGACGCTGTCTTCTTGAATAGTTACATCATAAAAATCTTGTGCATGTAATTAAAAAAAACAACAACAAAAATTAAAAATATTGGAACACAAGCGAATGTGTGGTCACATAACAATGCTAAGTAAGGTTTATTTCAAGCACGTTTTAGTTATTTCATCTGGTTAGTCCGTATGCAGATGTAGACATGTAGCCAGGGTTGCAAGGTACAGTTTGTAGGTCATAAAGTTTTTTTCGCCCCTTTACGATGGCCTTCTAGTTTTCACCAGCATTTACGTGGCTCTGACTTTTGCGGATAAATGATTTCAATCGGTATAAACATGGCAATGAAATTTTTCTTCGGCGTCGGAAATGCAAAATTGTACAGAAGTCACTTTAACTGTAAAGATGTAACTCAGCCAGTCTTTATTTTAAAATGATAGATCTCATGCCGAAAAGAGCCCAGTGACAGGGCTTACTTATTGCAGTAAAAAGGGAGTCTTTGCCGATAATTCATCGTCTGCTAAGAGTTAAGATTATTTCAAAAATTTCAACGAGTATGGATCTGTGAGGAACGTTCGCAATACTCACACTGAACGTCGATGGTGATAGAGCTTTCCCCCTTTCCGACTCGACCATTGAAAAAGGTATTTGTAGCTGTGCAGGTATAGCTGCCGGCTCTGCTCTTGTTGACCCCGTCAAATATCAACCACTCGTCAGCACCGACTCTGTTCATGTCATCATCAAACCATTGGATATCGTCGTTGTGGTCAGGGTTGGCGTCGAGGACCAAACACTCGACGGCGAACGAGTCTCCCTCGATCACCTTCCCGCCGTGACTGGCGTCTCCGGTGACATTGTGGCCCATTACCGGCGAGACTGAGCGGCATACGTGAAAAGACAGTGGCATCGAATGCGTGATAAAAAAATTCAGACGAAATTAATGGTAAAATAATAGAAATATAAGCATTTGTGAGCATCGCAGCTTTATATATCCTGTATCTAATGAGAACTCATGTCGAAAGAAACGCGTCAACTTACAGTTTTCTTATGTCCACAACTGATTCAAACAAAACGATTATTGCAATTTTTCCGTATGAATATGCATTAACCTAACACTTACACTGGAAGTTTAGTTCAAATGACGCGTTTTCCATTCTGAACGACCCATTCCAGAATGTGACGTTCGCATAACACGTGTACATTCCCTTGTCACCGTGTTTGACGTCTCGCAGTGTTAGCAAATGCCCATGACCAACCTCCATTTCGTCCGGACCAACCCATATGAACACTGGATCTGGGTTTGCATCAGCCGTACAGGTTGCTTGGATCGTGTCACCCTCCACAAAAGTAACGTTGTCGTCGTATTGCACGCTGACGTCAGACAGGTCTGTTTGGGTGTGTAAGGTATTTAGTAGAATAAAGATCAGGATAGGGTGAGAACTTTGGCAGCTTGGCATATAAATTTACTTTGTATTAGAAAAAAGCCCATTTTCCTTTATACTGTTTTATTGTTACACACACAACTACACACACACAAAACAAACAAACAACCGTTCGTACCTTATGAATCAATGCGCTATTTTGCTGCGTCCCCTCTGACACTCTCGAGAAACAAACTCTAATTTAAAGGTTAGCTATTGATTTTTCCCCGTCATTAAAACGTTTTATGCTGATTATAGCGATCACTTGACATATTTTGAATACATATCTTATCGTAACTTGACTGTTGATATGACTACAGCATTTTCACTGCTTGTCTTTAAAAGTGCAGAGAAAACGAGTGCGATGGTTGTCACACGAATAATGTTGACCGTCCACTTTGTACGTGCGGAACGTAAAGAAGCCGGTTCTACAACAATAGCGCAAACAAGAACGCCTTCTAACGGAGGAGAGTAAGATTACATTGTAAAAGGAGGAAGCGACATTTTAGAAGTTGCCTAGCCCTATAGATAAATCGAAGGCGTTTTTGTGTTTATCTATTGAAATGAGATTAAAGGTTATATTCTAAAGGGGCGATGGAGCATTTTGGGGTAAAAGTTAGGGATAACGCCTTGGAAACTTTTTGGGAATGGTTAAAGAGAAGTCCAAACTTATACTTCATTGCTTTATATTTTGTCATCCTAACCCTATCCATGTCTTCTTCAGCCATTCTGACACCTGTATCGAAGGAAGAGATCAGTGTAGGCCTACACAGAGAGAACGTGTTATTCACTATGCTTATATGTTTTCATAATAAAAATACCCCGCCCTGACTCAAACCCTACACCTTCGGTATGTGACGCACGACCTTTAACCTGTTGTCTACGAGAACAAGTTCCACGAAGTGAGTGCAACGCTGAATATAAATGTTAGGATTGTTATGCTACGCAGGGACTGACTGGTTTATAATGTTAACCCGTGATGATTTTAAATTATTTTGCGTATTTTATATTCAATTTTTGGATTTGCACTCATTGTTTTTTAAATTATTGTCTTTATTTTTTGCATGGTCATGTTTGTTTTGCAGGTTTATCACTGTTAAATAACTCAGATTTTCTGTTGTTTTTGCTCAGTTACTTAAGAACTGTGGCTGTTGAGGATGTTATAATTTTATTGTTATACTTCATGCTCGATATTTACAGTTGAATTTTGCCATGTTTTTCGCTTCTTTTCTACACAAAGGGTATGTGTTGACTTTTGTCATAATGCAGTTTATATACAAATTGTTCATCACTCAACATGTATGAAATGCATTACTTTATTGCTATTGTGGATGAAAATATGAACATCAATCACTAAAGATGACCCAAACATGATATTAAAAAGTTCCAACTATTGTCCATGTACACAGTACAGCAATGCACAAAATCGGCTGTCCATGTCCTGTGTAGGTAACATTGTTCCGGTGATGAGTCGGAATTATTGCCGTGATGATATGAATTAACTAACCCTGACTCCAAAATACATGTAGTGGTCTTAATTAATTTTCTTGATTTTGTGCAGAGTGAGCTTGCACTGCGGGAGCCAGGCAAAGGGCTTAACTGCACTAAACTCAGCTTGAAGTTTGCTCGCATGCACTCCTTTCGTTCCGTCTATTCAGTCACCTGGCCCCAACTGTAAATCTAAGCAGTCGAAAATTGTGAAAGTGATTCTGAAAAAGGGTGATATATGTTTTATTTCATCATTATTAATTGGCGATTTATGCAATTGCTATACATCTGTGTTTTGAGTGTGTGGGGGGGGGATTTTGACATCATCACTTATCGGCTAAATCACTTTTAAATAGTTGCAAAACATTCAAGTGATAATAATTTTGAGTGTAAGCTTCCATTATCATTTGCTAGGTTCTAAAATGAGGCAGTCAAAAGGGAACTTAACAAAATTAAATTCTTCTTTGTTTGTTTGTTTTTTCGATTTATGTTTCTTACCTTTAATCAATAAGTGCGTCGATAGTTCAGTATATCAACATCAACAAATTAATTTATTTACTTGAAAACATCAACAGTCGCCTTGATGAATTGATCAAATGTCAGTTGTTGTTTATTGTGCGTGCCTGTGTTTTCCGCGCAGTGTCAGATACCTCACACAACATGATACCACATAACCGTGCTGCTTACCCATTAACATTCTTACAATGTATCCATGATCAAATACATTTCATACGTCCTTGGCGGCATTCAAGCAAGGTTTCGAGAGGACTATAATTAACAAGACCCCCGTCTCTGTTATAAGTGTGTGAACCATAAGATTAAGCAATCGTAAAAATACCGGTCGGACCTCCATAAAGTTCATGCAATAAGGAAGGGATAAATTTAGTAGACAAGCATACTTGACTTGAGTTACACTAATATAGTTGGCATGTACGTTACTCATTTAATTAAACAAACTATTGATAGTCTGGTACATGATGATATTTTTCATGTGTAAGAACTTCGTTTTTGCTGTGAACCAATTTTTTTTAAAAAACACGAAACATGCACACGGTCACCAGACACTCAAAGTGTGCAATAAATCATCCAATGCGGACAAACAGTTGTAACCTTTGGTCAGGTTTACATAAAATTTGTTTTACAAAATCTTGACCTGAATCAGGCAACTTTTTTCCCTACAGCATAATAAATTACGAATACTTAGGTAAGAAAGCATAGCTTAGTGTGTGCAATTTGCAGTGTTGTTGCTGACAAAGTTATTCTAGCCCCTAGTTAGTATTCAGTTGCCAACAATAATAACATTTAATCCAATGCATTTATAGCGTCTGTATTAACAAATGATTAATATGGTATTTTTATTGTTAAGGAAGTTTAAAGGGAAATGCTTTTTACTTCGAGAATCAAAACACAAGATAATGAAATAAAAAAATGTAGTTAATCTTACGTAAAATTAATATAGATTATAACATTAAATTTACAGTAGCCGTAACTTGTGATTATTTTATTCTCAATGTTTTTGTTTTGAACGTTAATTGCAAGTTCTTATTCTACTCCCCAAAGCATGCTAAAACACCTATCTGATTTTCAACAAAGCTTCTAGACAATCCATATAACATCCACTAGTAATGTTGATATAAATAATCTTGTCTACAAAAGCAAGGCAGTCAACACATGTTCGTGTTGTATTGACAGGTTAAATAATGTTTACCACAACATGCTTTAGAATGAAGAGCAATATACTGTAATAATATCAAAAACAAAAATAATTAAACAAATTATCACAAAACAGACATGAGGTTCACTCACACTGCACAGTTATAGTAAACACTGTCGAACCATTCCCCTGGCTTCCGTCATAGAACGAGACACTGCTCATGCACGTATAGGCGTCATCTGTCTGGTTTCTGTGCACGGTGTTGAACTCCAGCCGTTCGCCTGCTCCGACCACGCCGCCGTCGGTATCAAACCACCTGATGTTCTCGGCCTCTGGATTTGAGTCGACGACCGCACACTCCGCGAGGAATGAATCGCCTTCGATAACTTGACCGCTCTGACTGCCGTCCCCCGTGACAACGACGCCCATTTCAGGGGTATCTGCATATAATGTTTATTGAGAAACCAAATATAGCTGACACATGTATTACATTTTTGTAGGCAATGACTTTATCCATTTGAGGTAAAGTTAGACCACCACTATCATTCTACAAACGCTCATCGGAAAATGTTATCTGTACTCCAAAACAACAGTTGATGTTTAACATTTGCGTACATCAACTTTGGAATGCATTGCTGAAAAGTGCAGTGTTTTGCATTTGCCATCCACTTTTGAAAATCAATGACCTGTTTTGGTGTTTTTTCTCGAAAATTTATGACCAGCTATGGCTATACCGCACGTTGACTCTAAATAACAATAAAAGCCTGGATATGGATTACCTTCTCAAAACGCGTTCTTATGTTTAAAGGACCTTATCATTTAAAGACGCGAAAGGTTCAATTTCTAACGGGAAAAAGAAGATGTTATATGAAGACTTTCATTTTCGAGTTCAGTTTTATATCACCGCGCTTTGCAGATAGGTATGCGGCGGTTGCCAAACACGTTGTGCAAAACAAAATATCCACCACTTATTACGGTTCCTGAACTTCTACTACGCACATGCTATACATAGTGTGATTGATGACTGAAGGGAGGTTCAAAGTTATCTAAAAATCGAAAAGACTGCACAACAATGTGATGATCTCAAATCTAAAGAGAAGGATCGTACTTTACGCTAAATGCAATCGATTACATATCATTCAATTGCAGTAACTTTAGCTCTCAAGATATGCACATTTTCTTCCGTTCCGTATCGAAATTATAACCTTGCATGACGTTGTGATCACCCTGCAGCCATTTCTTGCAAATATAATTTTCAGTGACATTACTATCATTCATGTGATATCTACAATAAAATACTTACATTGTACATTCATTACAATGGTGTCTTCACAGGCAAATGGTTCGGTAAGCGTGATATATTCCAGCCCACATACCATAGTGGAATTATTCTGTGTCCGATCAAATGAGGTCACCCAAGAATACGTTGTGGAATTTCCCCCTCTAGAGACAATTTCACCGTCCATCCGCCACCTCAACTCCCCCGGTGGCACTGCCTTGTGGACGGAGCAGTTGAAAGTTGTACTGTCCCCGGCCTTGACTGTGTCTCCCGGATACACATCACATGTTGGATGCCTATCTGTACATAGAGAGAGAGAGAGAGTGAATGCAACTCAACACTTGTAAATTGGTTAGCGAATATGCCGTATGTCTGTTGCTCTGTCTTTCTGTCTCTGTCTCTGTCTCTCTGTCTCTCTGTCTCTCTCTGTCTCTCTGTCTCTCTGTCTCTGTCTCTGTCTCTCGTTTCTGTCCCCCAACGTTTTAGTGACGTTGAAACTGTAAAACTCGAAATTCTACATCTATAAAATAGTCAGAGGATATAATAAAACCAAAGAATATCTGTCTCTGTCTGTCCGTCTGTTTGTCTGCCAGTTTTCTGTCTTTGTCATTCTCTTTCTAGATCTCTGTCTCTCTCATATATTGTATACAAAGTTGAAACTGTGTTCCCGATGACAAAATGTATATAACTGTGACAGAAGCTAACAGATACAATGCATCTTAGATTAATAACAAAAAAATCACAGAGTTCAAAGTGCACATATGTTTGTTTAAGGTAGCCTTTCGTAATTACAGGGGGGTGGCCGGGAGAATTCCGTGCGCACCTGTACTGTAAAATGTAACCCTCCCCCTGTCTTCTTGTCTTAAATGTGACCCTCCCCCTTGTCCTACATTCTATAACTTGATCTTCCCCAATCACAGCAGTATTTTCCCCAAGAACAGTTATAACTGAACCAGTACCAGCTAATTTATATAACAATTTGTTTTTATGTAAGTTACGGACAGTAATTACAGGGGGTGGCGTTTTGGGAGAGAAGGTTGCAATTTATCAAGCGGACAATTTCTAAGGGTCATGCATTTGCGGGAGGGTCACAATATTTTTAGCTAAGATGAGGCGGCAAGATGTGGCTGATATAGTGCTTCACCCGGAAGTATCAAGTCATAATACATTGGAGTCTATCATACAAACAATTGACAATTTCTCCCTCAAAACAAGCTTTATCTGTACATTTATATATGTTTGATAATATATGTAAAAGTACTTTGCTTGAGGTTGGAAGTTAAACGTACATTTGAGTACAAGATATTGGATTTTTGGATTTCATTGAAAGTGTTGATTTACTATACATGATAGTCTATGAGGAAACTATGAATAATTTTCTTCAAATACAAAACTAGGTAAATCTGTGTATTGATATATGCTTGATTATTAATATCAAATGTATTTGATCGGACTAGGATGGTTGCAAGTGGATATGTTTGCAAGAAATGGGATTTTTGAATTTACCGAAATGCAGATTCACTACAAAGGGTAGCCTATAAGGGGACTATGAATATTTTTTTCAAATAAAAAAAAAACTCGGTAAAACTGTATCTATGTAATCTTTATTATTCATATTAATGTACTTGCTTAGACTACGCTTGTTGCAAATGGAGTTGAGCGCAAGATTGGATTTTGTACTTTCATCGATGATATCAGCAATATGCAGCCAAAAACGATACTAAGTAAAGTTTAATGTAGCAATCACGAGTAGCCGTCTGTCATTACTAGTAGTGGGAGCAGATTTAGATGAACTGCAAAGAAGCTATCCCAGGGTATGATGACGTTGTCGTTAGTTAAGTTCTCGGTACAATAGACATCAGATCAGGTCTAATAATCGTTATCATTCAATGTAACTAAGAAATTTACCAGGTCCAAGGAACATATTGAAAATGACAAAGGCAATGGGGTTATCTTAAACCACGAAATATTGGTGATACCAGGTGTCCGGAATGGGTAAGCGTACCCTGCCAGCTAGCCGCATCCGTCAAGATTGGCCCAAAGCGAAAAATCCATTGTTATTTGGTGAATTCACCAAATTACTTTTTTGAGTCAAAATTAGGTATGCTGTCACTCATCATTTGAGTAACAGACAGGTCATTTTTTGATACAACATCTCCGTTTCTACCGTAGAACTTCTTAAATGATTTCACTAATCTACTTTCTGAGAATCCTTGCCTCACTAACTTTTGAGCTAATAGGCAGTGTCTAACTCGAAAGTCTTCATATGAATTGCATGATATGAAATGAAACATATGAAATGATATTTTCCTTCTCCAAACATTAGGCTCAAAGATGCCATACATTATGTGCAGTGCTGGTAGTTAATTCAATTATCCATAAACTCACTGAAAATCAAGACTGACATTCTGCCTGATAATATACACAATTGTCATATGTTGTCCAGAAAAATCTCGCCCTATTAAACCAGGCCTGATTTTAGCAGAATGAAACGTTCTATAGAGACATCAAAAGTATCTGAAATTTGACGAGAAGGCACCCTTTACTACGCTGAAATGCGTCCCTGTTGCAACATCCTAACTGACTTAAAAAGTTTGAATACAAATTTGGCAAGGCATAATTTTATCATAACATAATGTATTTGGCGGAAGTTAACCTACCCATCAGAATAAGCTCGGCGGTTGAATTCAAGTTTTCAATTTCAGCTTCGCACATGTATTCACCCTCGTGTGTCACATCTGTATTCACAATCCTCAAGCTGTATGCACCCGTTCCGAATTCACCCACAAGGTGGTGTCCATCCCGAAAAACTTTACTGTTAGTAGATATTTCATATTCCTCCGGTTTTAGCTTCCGCCAGCTTAAACTTTCAGAAAGCCGGTCAAAGTCATTGAATGTACAGTTGAGCTGCACTTCGTTGCCAAGGATTCCTATAGTATCCATCGGCTTCTCAGAAAAAGTTATCGACCCTAGCAGTGGTGATTGTAATGAAACACATTGTTTAATTCACTCTTTTGACGATGTATATATATATATAAATAAATACATGAATATATATATATATTATATATATATATTATATATATATATATATATATATATTATATATATATATATATATATATATATATATATATATATATATATATCCCCCGGTAAAAACAGTTTACATTTCCGGTATAAATTTGTTTCTTAAAGTCAGCAAAGTTTCGCTACACTCGTCGGGGGGTTTTTATTTTATGCAACTTACCGACGAGTGTAGCCGGCCTTTGCTGACTATGAAATATATATAGTTCATTTTTGTAATAAGCGTATATGGAATACAAAAGCAACACATTTAAAGAGGGCATAGTATACATACATAAGCAATGTGCAAATCTAAAGGCGATCTATTTTCCATATTACCATAAAAGATTTCCATTAATAGAACTTGAAACCATGCAAGATAGTTCCAAAATTTTAATATCATTTTGCAAAGGTGTTGTACTCTCAAACATGTATGTACGTCTTCCTATATATGATTGTTTTTATGGAAGTTGAGTTCTCTACCACATTGTCGGATGATCTCCCCTAATTTGTATTAGAAACTTTGATCGATGTCGCCGAATGTTGACTGGTAAAGAAAATTGAACCTTGTTTCATGCAATAGTGTCAGGAAATAATATTTGGAGTAAAGTTCGTTACAACTTGGAAAGAACAAATATATCGTGTCACAGTGACGACAGGGTGACAAAAAGAGAATAATAATTTACATACCTGATATTGATATTTGTACCATGAATATGACATTTACAAAGATCCACATTCTGGGATATTCTCTGCATATACAGCAAATAAAAGGAGAAGGAACAATGATGACGATTGTCTTAGCGACCTACACAGGACATTGGGTCTTTTTCTAGTTGACCAATCAAGTCGACGCTAGCGTCCTTCTCGAAATATCTTTCGAATCAAGTTGCATTTATAATTGGTAAACAGCCAAGTGACTCAATATTTACGACTGTCTCGCTCCTACAACGGGAGGAGCTCTCAAAGGACAAAATACTACAACAAACAGTTGGGTTCATGGTGCTCTTCTTGGCCGAATAAAGTAGAATTGAGCAAGCGTGTAAGAGCACAATAGGTATTATAAGAGTAATTATATGGTTAGTAAACTATACATACCTACAGTGCTCATAGCAGTAAACTTTAAACGCTGGCTTCACTTGCATACAGCGAAACGTAATCACAATGTTGCATACATAGGTAAAGTTAATGTTGCCGTTGAAGACCAACTGCTACCCCAGGTGGTATCACGTGAGAGTGACTGCCCAATGAAAAAGCAATTTGATCACACCACCGTCAAACGTTACAACAGTAAAACTGCCCTGCAAATCGCGTTACTTACGTTTTATTGCACGAGAGTATGTTCGATTACAGGCGACTATGTAGTAGATGTATAGCCAAGAAGTGATGACGTCAAAATCGCCCGCCGTACGCAAAACACAGACTTATTGTGTTTGCGATAAACACTAACTAATAACGTTAAAATATAATTTCCACTTTCTTTCAAGCACTTTAACAATTTCCGAATACTTATTTTTTTGTGCCGGGTGAAGCACAGTTGGGACCAGGAATGTGGGTAAACTGACGAAATAGTCGGAACGGAGAAGCGTAGTGTATTCTTTAGAACGGAATTTGGGTTGTGTCACAATTTTAGCAACCAAAAGATCCCGTAGTTACAGCAATAAATCAGTCTCCATGACAGATCTAGGCTATAACTGAGGTGTTTGTGATGTCTCCTGCACTTGGCAAAGTGGCAATAACATACAAGACATGTTGTCAATTTTGCATAGCTTTTGACATATGAATTTGACAGGAAAATATTAGACTTGGTTCAAGTGGGTGAATTTAAAAAAAAAAAAAACTTTTGTAGTAGTTTCTCTTGTGTCGCTCCTATTTAATATAAACCTATTTGGAATTTAGTAGCCCAGGATTCAGGCCAGGTTTTCCTTGCGAGTCATTGAACACGTTACCTTTAAATCTGCGTAGTAGTGAGTTAGTTTCTGCTTGATTCACCGACTTGGACTTCTTGCACATACTGGCGGCGAGATGGACTGTGTACACATTGACGTAAAGCAAATACAAAATGATTGACAAGCCCTCCCCGGTTATTCTGGCCGCTAGAACGCATCAGCTTCACATCGAGGACTACACTCTTAGAAATATGGCATAAAGTTCGCACATCGACCGCGTTTTTAAACTGATCGATTGACCATCGCAAATCATACGAGATTACAAGAGAAAAGTTATAGTCAGGGAAATTACGTGTTCGTTTGCACACTAACTGGCAGCGCTAATCACCGACGTACGAAGTCTACCCACATTGTTCTGATTTTCATCGCTTCGGACACATATGCAAATGGCCTAGGCTAAACTGTTCTTATTGAAATTTCCTCTACATAATCAAGGAGCAAGCCCAGGAGTTGAGAGAAAGAGGACTAAACAGAACAGACTAAAAGTTGTGTAGGCTACATCTGCGACCAAAAAGTTGATATGACTTGCCTAGTGAAAGGCTGGTTCGATTATTTTTTGGTGATAAACAGAAGCAGTGATGATTTTGGAGGGAGTGATTGCACTCAACATTTCTTCAATAACGCCATGTGAATTTTATGCACGTCTCTTTGGGGATCGAGAGGTAACTCCTCCCAACATGCAAAATACGATGATGTCATCTTATGAATTATAATAGGTAGAAACAAACGTAATCTCACCAATAATTTATAGCAATGCAGATCGTGCAAGAAAGACAAGTTTTTGATTCGGAGAGAAACTCCCCTGTTTAGCGTTCACCCCACTCATTACGTTCACCACACTCACGCGTCCCACAGGACAACATATACACAAATCATCACCTTCACTCAACTCAAATATCTTGGTCTGGAACTTTCTGTTTCTGGCTGAAATTTTTACGTTTAACGTTTCACAGGACGGACTAATGCACGTTTTTAAAGCCTCGGAGATTACCGTAAGGTCTTAATTGACAAGGGATTAAGCTAAGAGGCAGCGTTACAACATTGTCGCCTGCACTTGGACACATCCGCTAACCCAGTTGACAGCTACGGTCCACTTCCTACTTCAAGATCATCGTGTGTGCGTAGCGATCAGGTACAGAAAGGTGGATTGTGCTGTTTTCTCAAAGGGGTGGCTGCCACAAAAAATGGCACGTTATAAACATTAGCGACACAATGACGCCAGACTTGTAAAAGTTTTGACGGTCCGATTTCAGGTTGGTGCAGAACACAAAAAGCAGCATATGTCAACTTTTACAATATACAGCATAAGTAACCGCAGGGCGTGTAGTTATTTTTCAATAAAAAGTGATAGACGATAATTGTAAAGTTTGCTTTCCTGAGATCACCCATGAGTTTTGTTTATTGCAATGATCCTCTGGGCAGACAGTAGTTTTGATCAAAATCCAAAGGCTACCTTTTGAAGCATAATACGAGTCAGGCAGGTCGTGTCGGCGAGCCGTGTATTTGCAGTTGCTTTTGCCACATACCGAATGTTTTATTTGAGAATCTTTTGCGCGTTTGAGAAAAGCACCCGGAGCAGTGGTTCCGTAATGTTCAACATCTTTGCGAGAGGCCGTCCCGTATACATAAATAGTACGTTCCACGGTCCTCGTGATAGCACAGAGTAACATAGAGACAGAGTGGCAACGCTTGCATGCCGTGTGTTCCATGGTCGCGTCGGTAGACTATTGGCTTTTCATATTAAAATGCGATTCAAAGGTGTTAAACTTTTTGGAGGCTTTGTTTGTGGTTGATAATTACACGAGATTATGCGAAACATACGACGAGATGGTATCGTACTGCCAGTCGCGTAGCAACCATAGTTACTTTGTGAGCTCTCAGACCAGAAAACACGGCTTCACGCCAATCAAAACATAACACGCCAGCAGTTTCATAAACATGTCCTTTCTTGACGCACGTGTAAAAGACGGTATGACTGACCGTAAACCATTGAGTAAAACCAGACAGTATCGATAAAAGACTTTCAAATTTGGTTCAAACACACTCATTATATATTCAAAAAATATGAGAGGAATTTTTAAAACGGTTAAAACCCACTTTCCTGAAGCTCAAAACACTCCCGTTTTTGCCAGCACATCAATTCCGATCAGCAGCACACGACAACAACAACACAAACTTTGTCGCACATACTTTCGCTTAACAATTGGTGAAAATCCGAAAATTACCGAAGGGTGCATGGTCGGCACTCTTCGGAAAAGAGAGCCAAGAGCTTCGTGAGGCAAGGCAAACATGGATTGCTTACGTAACCACTTCACGCCTTAAAAATAGCCGTTGCCACTCTGTTAGCGAATACCTGAATACCGCGACATACCTGTACATGTTCAGCATCCAAGGCAGAGACGAAAACAACATCATGAGAGAAAGAAAACGAAATTGGGTCCTGAGAAGTTCATAACAACCACACCAATGCCACCAACGGTAAAAGGCAGCCTGCAATTGTCGGACACAGGATCAGACTACAACGAAGACTAAACGCCGGTGCTCGGTGATTCGTCGTCCGAGGAGAGCATTTTGAAACGATACCGATGACGAACAATTTCTTGCGACGATAGCTGCTCAGACCATGACGTTCTTGTCTTTATTTTCAAATTTTCTCACATTAACTCCTCTGATTTTCTTGCTGCTGACTGCCAATTGGTTTATGTAAACGAAAATGACTCCAAAAATGGTCTTCCCCGAATAAATAATTAAAGAGCGACGGCAGACTGTTGTTTGAGAAACGCTCATAGTTGAGTGTGGTCATTGAATAACAGCATGGAAGTCTTTTTTTTACCCTCATGATCACAGACACTGCCAATCTATACCTACATACAAATGCAGGTATTTTCTTGTGTTTCGATCAATATTCTATTCGCCATGTAACTCATTATCAGGATCGCTTGATGCTATCCTCCTGCGGATAGCGGCTATGAACCCTTTCCGAGATCGAATGCTGACATAAAATTACATGGTTTACGCTGTTATAGACAGCATCGAGTGGTAGCAGTCCTGACAGATAGGTCGGACAGTTAATACTCTATTAAAATCTTAGAGCGAAGCCATAAACATACATGTATCGTGCAAGTTTGTTCAGTCATTGGCCACCGTGTACATTGTGCTCTGAAATGGAACATCGTTCAATACTTTTTATCCTTATTTCAACGTTTGAAACCATTTTCATTGAGTAAATATACTGTTTAGTTTGAATAGTGGATTTCACTGTCTTTGTTGTTGTTCTCTGTTGAGTTAATTATTTCTGGTAATTCAAAAAGAAAATAAACAAACAAATTTATAATTACTATTTCGTCTCTTTTGTAAGTTCGGTATTTGCCACATTGCAACATGCTAATAAAGAGTTTAACTTTAGAACGCTTGAACTGAATTTCACCAGATTTTCGCGCATGTTTGTCAAAAAGGTTGTCTCTGAAATCGTGTCTGTGTTTTTTATTTGTGACCTGATGATCTTTAGAGGCAAGTAATTGCTGCTTAATTAAACGGCATTGTGAGACTAATCAGTTGATATTGTTTGATTCAACACTGTTTAAAATATACGGCCTTTTCCAAAAATC
This sequence comes from Ptychodera flava, assembly GCF_041260155.1. Taxonomy (NCBI): domain Eukaryota; kingdom Metazoa; phylum Hemichordata; class Enteropneusta; family Ptychoderidae; genus Ptychodera; species Ptychodera flava. The sequence goes on from NC_091930.1 coordinate 30,347,400, forward strand.
TTAGACAACGGTTTTGTAGCAGTATAAAGTGCAATTACTCGTTGACACGTGGTGAATAGCCCCTTTCCGCTATGACTTAATTATTTTACGTCAGTTTACTCAGTTTCTTAAACACTGTCACGAAAATATCCGTAAAAAATCCTCGTCCATTAATTTTCTTGATCAAACAATAAATTTAGCCCCGGTAAAATACAAAAATTGACTGAAAATTAACAGTTGAAAAAAATCGCAAAGGTTGAAAAGCCACATAAAGAAATTATAATCGAAATAGTTTGCGACACACTGTGTTTCTATACAGACAATTGGCAGATGCAGTTCAAAGAGAGCGTATTCCAAATAATACACCATTAGCTTAGTTAGTTATTTCGATGTATTTGTACACGAATAACCTGTTATTTATATTTTTCTCTTTCATGGACGGAACGGTCTCTACTTTTGGGAACGATACATAATGTGAATGTGATACGAACTACACAAACCACACGCTACTGTAGCACGTTAACCACCGTTCAATTTGCTAAATAGCCCACACTGTAAGAAGGGAGGTACGTTGACTAAATGCAAAGATAGGTTGTCCATTGAATTGAATCGGGACAACCATAAATTTAAAGCCTGAATTACCGTGTGTAAGTACAATGCACCCGGTCAACGTACCGGTTCTCCCAGTAGCCTGACCGGATCATAGATCAATATGGTAGGCGTGTGTATTGTTAACAAACAACACACAACCCGGAGGGTAGAGGGGCCGGGTTTTGGGTTATAATGCATTGCCGTAAATTAGCTCCAGGCTTCGGAAGTTCCACATTTCATTTGCATACCTACGAGTTCGAGCATACGATGGCATAGAACGGCTTAAGAGTACATCAATGAAATGTTTCCTCCAGTCCGTGTTATCCGAAACTTTCGCAATACACACCAAGTTTCAACTGCAAAACAACAAGGTTTATTCGGTCAATTTGAGCATTGATGTGACAGCATTGCATGGGCAAATCACTCACAAGGTTGGAAACTGGAAAAGACTAAAGCTTAGATTTCAAAAATAAATTCACCACGCAAAACGAAGTAAATATCATAGTAAATGTAAAAACTACGATCGCAAGGAAAACCGAAGCGAAAATCATAACGAAAATTATTTTAGTTTCGAAAGTCAACTTCAAGATGACAATGGAAATTAAAACAACACTGTAAATAAAAACCAAATGAAAAATGAAAACGAAAGATGAATTAAAAGTAAAAACAAAACGACAATGAATTTTCATTATGAAATAGAAACGAATATCATAACGCAAATTAAAAATAAATCAAAACGAAAATGATTAAAAACAAAAATGTAAAATTGAAATCAAACTCCGTAACGAAATTGAAAATTTAAATAAAAGTCACAACATAATTCAAAATGAAAAATAGTGCAGAGAGTAAAACCAAATGAAACCCAGATTAAAATCTCAATCAAAATAATTGTAAATACAATTCATGGCAAAAATCAAAATCAATATACAATCGAACATAAAAATCAGAACAGAAATCCACACTAACATAACAACCTTACAAATAAATGAATTTAGGTTCTAAAACAAAAATCTAAACGGAAAAGAACCTGAAGTCAGAATCGCAATAATAATTGAACTTATTTTCAAAATGACAAATAAATTTACAATAGAAATGCAAGTTAGATGGTTTAAATGTAAGGTAAATGTAAACTAAAAGTCAAAATCATCATTGAAATTGGAGTGAATTAAACATAAAGTCACAAAACATTAAAACAGGGACACGGTAATCAATGTGAATTTGATTTTAAAGTCAACAAAATCAAACGCAAAAGAAAGTTAAAATCTAAGTAAGCAAGAGTAAATTTAGTTTTTGAAACAATAGTAAAAGTGAAATCAGAACATAGATCATAATGAAAACAAGAGCAAGGATCAAAATAAAAATCAAAAACGGAAATGACAGTCACTTTACTTGGTAAACTAAAATCAAAATGCAGATTGGAATAAAACTTAAAATGAGAATGACTTTACCCTCACAATCAGTGCAAAATCAAAGTGAAATAGAAAACGGAGATGAATTTCATTTTGCAAATGTATATTGCAAATCAAAATCAAACTGAAAATAAAGCGATCTTCATTTTAACTTCCAGAAAAAAATCAAAAATTGAAATTTACCCCCGAGTAAAAAATAAAATTGGAACATAGATCGAAATAGAAAATTGAGCAAAGATCAAAATGAAAGTGAAAAATGGGATCTGACTATGATTTCCCAACTGAAAATCAAAATGCAAATCGGAACGAAAATTAACGCAAAATCAAAGCGAAAATAGAAACAAAAATGAATGTCATTTTGCAATTGTACATAACAAATCAAAATCAAACATATGTATATATGTTGATTTTTGATATATGTTCGATTAACTTTATGTATGTATGTATGTTACTCAGCTTGACAGAAGCACTAATTTTTTTCTTTTTTTGCTTGCAAGGAGTCAGGTATACAAAAGAGAGCTAGTCCGGCTAGTAGCAAAGACGGAATATAGGAGCTATGGTATCATCCAAACCGGTACCACACAAAGGTTGCTAGCTTACTGCAATTGGAACTTACTGGTCATGTAAGGTTGGTGAAACTGACATGATGGGTAGTTTTGATTCATGCGTATCATACATAATTAGAATTACTCAGTCCAATCGAAATATTTTTCAGTTTACGCCCTTTACCTCTCACTATCAGGGAGGTGCATTGAACCAGGAAGTAACTTAGGAGAATTCGAAGAAAACACTAAAATACCATATTATACTTGAAAAAACATCGAGTTACTCTTACATAAGCAAGCGATGTAATGTCTGTATATAGGGAAAGCTACACATTATCAATGCTGACAAATCTACGCTGTTAAGCAAACGCTGTGAGTTTGTTCAAAATGTCGCCACCAAACAAATATTGTTTATCAACACATCCCTATCCCGGAATGTTGGGAAAGGAAGTGTGATGCCATCATAAACACAAAATGGCGAAGGCCAAAATCATTGCTTTGTGAGGGACTCGGAGAACTGTAACATTCGCCATATTTCAAATAAATAATTAGGTAGAATGGCGTGATGTCTTTGAGATGTATCTATTTACCATTTATCTAATCACTCCGGAATCCTACGTGTTTTTCTAATTCAGGAAAGAACAGTCATTTACGTTTTAATAAGACTCTTCATGATACTGAATAATCAATAATATTGCTGGATAAAAATTGTCTACCAAATTGTCCGCTTTTTAAACATCAACAGTAATAATAAAACCGCGCATCTGTTGATGAACGATTACAGTAATGATCACACTGGCAATATTTAGAGTAGTGTTCGCCTCAAGAGGAAAAGACGTCGGGGGGGAACCAGTCGAATTTTATCGACGTATGCACATTTCTAAGTAGTTTAAAGATCTTTCTGCAGAGTTTAAACCATTGCAATATTAAATCATCTCATATGGACGAAGACCAGCTATACCAGATGACAAGCTGCACTTTGTTAGCATACAAGCGCATCAAATATCTCATTATCTCATCAAGTGAGTTAATCTTATGATTATTTATCATAAGATGTAGCGCGTTCGGAGAATATTGATTGGTGTACGGCAATGCATCAAATCCAATAATCAATACATGGCCATGTGATGTACATGCAATGCCATTTACAACTTTCCGATTTATATGAATGTGTGTTTTTTGTAGTTCAAATGTGCATTACTTACAATTCTCAACATACTTTCAAGGTGATCAAAAATTTGTTATCATCCAACAAGGCTTTGATTAACATACACATGAAAGACAAACTGCAATGAATTCGATGCTAAATGGCATGAAGTTTGAAATTAGAGGAAAGGCATGCGATAGATATGACGTACTGAACAATTATGGTATACAAATTTAGTGAGATTATGCACTGCCCTCAGCGTCAAAGTGTACGTTTCGTTGCAGTTTTTTATTCGATCGACAAAGCATAACCCCATCATAAGTGTTGCCTGACCTCATCCACGTTGACCGTCTGGCAAGAGTTTAGATTATCGCTGTAGCGTGAAAAAGTGCATGGTATATATTTTAAAGGACATTTCAGCGTATCAGTTTTCTCTTCACAACAGCCGCGACATTATTAAGGGCAACTTGTACAAAACAAAACGGACATGTTTAGAATTGCCTCTTGTTAGTCGTTGTTGAGGCTGGACATGATATATGTGATTTTATTTGATTGCAGAATTTAATGTGGCAGATCTGCAAAGAGACTGAAAAAGTCACATCGGCATTTAAACTCTGTGAAAATATTAGGTCCTTAAACTAAATCTTAATGCTTTCTATAAACCTCTCTTGAGCATTGATTTTAATAATTTAATATGTAAGACAATCATGGAGCTGTGTATAGCGTATACAATGCACAGGCCCCCTCGCCAATACATAAATTAGTAAACAAATAAAAACAAAAAGAAGCTATCATTCGCGAAAGCTAATTAGGCATTTTTAGTATGGCCGTGTAGGTGGGTTATTACGCCCTTTAACATTGCTTTTTTATCTCTTACCACGGGTGGTATATTATGTAAATTTGACGGCGTCAAAAGTTTTCAAGAGCAGTTTTATCCTGCAATGTATGTCTAATTTAATTAAAAAGGTACGACTTGAACATTATTAACTATAAAAAAATACACTGGACAAAATATGCGCTTAGCATATTTACGTATATTGACGTATATGGAACACAATATTAATTGCATACGCAACGTATATCTTTGTATATGGAACATTCCAATACGTTGATATGCGTAGCGTATATCTATGCAAATCATGAGTATACGTAATGCAGATCTTTGCACACCAAGTGTACACTGTATTTTTGCATTTTATTAGTATACGTACGTGTATACTAACGTATTTGACACATGTACAGAATCAGTATATGTGTATATATTGTTGTATATCAAGCATTTACCAAGTGAGAGTAAAAAGAAATAAATGAGACACTTTTGCAGCTTTTACAAAGATATTATGAAAGCATTCGGTTTTTTCATTAAGAAATATATTGCGTTTAATGACGTTAAATAAGAAGGAATACTGCATTTGAAAAAAACACTTCTCTGGGTAATATATCAAATAATGAGCAATATAATGGAACTTTGGTAAAATGAAAAAAAAACAACAACAACAAAACAAACAAACAAACAAACAAACAAACAAAAATCAAAATCCTGCAACATGTAAGTAGCTTCGTATTCGTACCAACACTTTTCGAAATGAACAAAGTGCAACTGACTATCTAGAAAAACTCAAAAACAGGATTGTTTCCGTTATTAAACCCTAACGAAACTGTATAGACCTCTTAAATCAAGCAATTATCGGTAAGGAAGTATTAAAATAAGTGAAAACAGTATTTTATTTTACACTTTGTGCTGAATTACGCGGACTTGGCAACATTGTGTGCTGTAAATTTAATGACGTCAGTATTCTCTATGGCGCCTAAGGCACCACATTATTGATTATCAGAGAGTTAGAGTAATTATTTTATAGCCCTTGTGCTTGTTTGTTTGTTTCAGGTCAACAGACGCAGTTTTATCCTGGCCTGTAAATTATGAGTTTGTTATACTCTACCGCGGTGAACGTATGCTTCCGAGAGAATGCTTAGTGCATCAACAGTGGAAGCAATAGTTTTGATACATTGAAGCATTTTCATAGGAGTCGAATTAATGGCAGCATATTAATTAAACTACAAGAAAAAATAGAAAACAAACTGGGCGCTTGAGCAGGTAATATACATCACATTTTCTGCATGTTTTTGTTATTGTTTTTATAAATACAAAATTTTGAATTTTAATTTGCATATTTGCACATTATTTAATATTCCTTTATTATTTAAACCCTATATTAGATTTATGACTACTGTCCCTACAAGGAATATAACTCTCCGTTTTAATTTAACATATCCGGTTACATTAAATTTTATATTTCACCAGGAGAAACACTACACTTCCTGTACGATAAATGACGATAAAATAAGATTACTTGCTCATATTTTAGCAAGAAGGGTGTCAACGAAGCATCTACGTAGACCTATTTTGATCAAATGCAATTCATGACGACATGAGAGCAAGTTAAGCGTCATATGCATTATTATTTAGGTAACACCTTTGAACATACTGGGGGCGAAGGTTTGGATTTAAAAACAACATGGCTAGAAATTAAATGCCATTTTTGCGTGTATGCACACATTGTGATTCAAGAGAAATATTGCTAGTTTGTCCTTGTTTGAGATCGATGAAAAACAACTTAAGCATTTTGCACCAACATTATGATATGATCCTATGCATTTGAAATTTATTTAAAAGCAAAATTTGACATGACATCAATAAAAGCAAAGACAATTGTAGGAATGTCCAGTTTACCTTATTTATATGAAGTGACATTCATTCTATCTAAGTTAAACAGCGCCACTTTCTATGCAAAGCACAATAAACCGTAAGACTTAGTATTTAATATTGCTTGTCTTTGAATATTGTAAACGCATTTTTAGGGGTATGTCATGTATAGTTGTTGACGTAAACCAATGTATAAAAGCAGAATATTTAAGATATGTAAAGTTTTCTACATCACATTACTGCTTTGCAAGGAATTGAAAGGTGACGAAACTTGTGCAAAACAGCCACTTCTCTTTGAAAATATTACCAGAATGTGTAACCGACTGTTCTGTGTATTAATATATCTTTTGCTCACATTGGTGTTACGAGTTATCCGGACAGTAAACTTGCCACTTACCAACCAAATTCACTGATGATGTTGAGAATTTGTTCGATAATTGCCAAGGCACTAGTGTAATTTATCTAAAACTTCATATCTGAACTGGCTGCATGAGCGCTTCATGGGGTACAATTTTAAAACGAAGTAACTGATATGTATCATAGTGCCATAAACTAATTGTTTGTGGCAGAGGTTGGTCGACATGACGGCATTCCTCAGTAAAACCAGATAATACAACTATTACCTGGTCATGAGGGCTATAGCGCCCGTTTGTTACCCCGAAGGACCGTGCGTTACCAGAAACACATCGTTATTTCCGAGGCCGTGGGCCGAGGGGTACAGCCATGATTCTGGTGGCACACGGCTACGAGGGGTAATAAACAGACGATATCGATATAGCCCGAAATAAAGACCGGGTTATAAGTGTTTTATAACACACCACGCGATCATGTTGTATTACACAATGTTAGGCCCTATAATTGTTAATGCGTTTTGACAGTTTGCACCGCAACAATTCATTATGACAAGTTTACTAGGCCATATTTCCACAGCGGTCACAGTAGTACATGGTACCACTTTCTTCAAAAAAATATTCTAAGCATACCTAGCAACATTCTTGGTTGCACTTGAATCTTTTTCATGGATGAGCTCTTAAAGTTCCTACGCTGTTGGAATGGGAAATCTATCTGCTTAAGAGAGAGGCTTGTCACTCATCCGGTATATCCGGGCGCACATCACGTTGTTAACCAACATTTTGTGGATTTTTTGGCAGTCACTGCATACGCTGGAGCTCAGCTGCGTGTCAGTGTCAGTGTTTACACTTTTCCACCAGGGGAGTTACTGCATCCAGGTACGATATCAAGTTTTAGGTGAATTACACAAGTGCCTTAGTAAGTACCGATCAGAGTCTCAATATCATCGATGAACGTAATGGGTAATTCGCGAGTTTACTGTGCGGATAGCAATCACAGAATCACGTACGTAAAGATTGTTCTGTTCTATACAACTATTAATTATAAATGATTATAAACATTCGACCATGCTCACTGAGCCATAAACGACTACATTCAGTTCGACAATTTCAAGAAGACTATAGCTAAGTTACAATTTCATTAAAACATATTTTACTATAATGTATGTCTTCTCAAAATTACAGCATTACTTATTTTATTATGAATTCGTTGAATAATAACTTCGATATACATCTAAAAAACCTAAAACTAATGCGATGAAAACTTTCTGATCAAAAGACTGACAGGCAATAGTGTAACTGGGCAAATTCAAAACTGATGATTTTGCAATCAAAAGAAAACATCACACGGGTTTGAAATCAATTATGTGATTCAACAAAGCATCTGAGGAGGATAACCAATCGAACAACAAATAATGAGATCAGATACCACATGGTATTACAAGTACAAAAGAGACCTTTAAAGTCAACCGACAAATACATAGTCCAGCCGCTTCTCAGCACTTTACACAATCCATCTGCACTCACACTACATTATTGTATTCAATGACAACTAAGTTCTATAGCCACTGCCAGGGTACCAAACCAAAAGCGTGATCGCGGAAGCTGTTTGTATTATTTTTCTTATGGATTCGGCAATGCGGGCATTATCGATGCGTACTCACTCTTCTCTGTCTCATGAGGCTTGTCCAGTCTCTGCTGCTCAGGCCAACCTGTCCCAGAGAAATCCAAATCCCCATACGATACATCTTCGTCAGGGGTCAAACATCTCCTTAACAAGTAAACAGACAAACACAGTCGTACTTTTGTTTGGCGTTACGAAATAGACGAGAAACGCGTTTGACATTACGTCATAAGAAATTAATATTTCGTAATGATGTATATGTGGAATATATACATGGTCTGCTCGGCATTTGTGATATTCTATTTTAGGAAAGCATTCATCGTAAATTGGGTGAAAAAAGTTTATGCATAAACTTCGAGCATACAATAATTACTTATTATCTAAGTACATTTCATTTTGTTTTTGTTTAATTTAGATAATTTCTGCACTGCCGTTATTTGGTAATGCGGCTATAGATTCATTGTCTGAATATACTTCAGCAGCAATAATCATTATCATCATCATCATCATCATCATCATCATCATCCATTATCATCGTCGTCGTCGTCGTCGTCGTGTCGTCGTCATCATCATCATCATCATCATCATCATCATCATCATGTTTGTTATCGCGGATAACTCACTTCATAACTAGTAATATACGTGTGTGGCGCCGCATAATATGCACTAAGATTCTCATAAAGGCCTACCGCTTTCTCGTCTCCTTGGTTACCATCGTGACTCACGAAAGACGGGTTTCTATTGGATGACCAATTTATTCCTTGGGTCATAAATATATTTGACATCTCTATGGATTCTGCGATGTAAACGATGTGGATATTTGTTATCACATTAACTCTTTTTATGTAAGCTTTCGACAGCAGCTTGTTGCACTCTATTGAAATATTATTTTAAGGCTTCCTAAAAAAAGAAATAATTGCATCTTACCAGTATACCCGTTAGGTTCAGAGTCTAGTGAGCTACCATCTGGTTCCTCTCTGCTGGGAAATATCAGGTTGAACACAACGATTACGCAACTATTTTGGGAAAACGACTTGTCTATTGTAGGTGATCGAAATCAATACTTGTTTAATATTCCACTGCTATATTGTTTTATCTATTCCTACATGCAAATTAAACTAGTAACTTGATGTCGAATAACACTGCATGAGTCAGAAGTGGTTTATACTAACTGAAAGATTATTTCTCTGTTTCCATGCAATCATCTTAACACAGTACTAAGTGCTGCAATGCAATACAGCTTGAAAACGGTTTTTTTTACATTCGAATAAAGAACAAGTAAGGCGGTATTGCATTTTCACTATGAAATATGTTGGCATGGCTTACCCTGCATTTGTTTTCTCTGAAAAAGATAAAACAGGAAAAACTGATCTCATCAACAACATGAATTTACAAGATGTTCCGTTTCTTGACATGCAAATATACCCAATTACAATAAAAACAACAAAAGTCAAGACAATCATAGTCTCTCTTTAGTGACAAAATCTCATTGCACGATATATTATCATATAACTAAAAAGGGCACACATACTTACTCTCTCTCTCTCTCTCTCTCTCTCTCTCTCTCTCTCTCCTCTCTCTCTCTCTCTCTCTCTCTCTCTCTATATATATATATATATATATATATATATAAGAATCTAGGAACTTGTAGTTGTCACTCTACAGGCTGTTTCATGCGCTAAGCAATCATCAGGAGTGAGGATATGGCGGGAATGGATTGTTTATATGTATTGCAGGTGGGTATGCATATTCAAATAAGCGGATGCGGCCAATGGCAGGTCATTATTAATGAGGAGGAATAGGCTGCGGTGTCTGCATTTTGAGAGGAATTCTGATCGATTGTTGAGGGTTGATTTGCTGTCTGAATAAATTATATGAAGTTTTTCTGTTATGCAAAGGTTGCATCGTTTGGTTTTATTTGAATAGGGGGGAGCTCTGTCGATAACTACCATTTGATATTGTTGTTTCTGTTGTTGTCTTTGAGTTTCCATATGAATTTTGAGAGTTCTGTGCTATTCTGTGCTTGGATGTTTGAATGTATACTTGTGATACGTGTATCTTTGTTTGAAGGTTGAGTCCGTGAGTCCGATGTAGTGTTTCTGATTGTTGTTTGTGGTGACAGTGGCTTTGTATATTACTGAAGAGGTGAGGCAGTTTCCTGAAAGTGGACAATCGTCTTTTTTGCGGCAGTTGCACCACTTCTCTTGCTCCCTGTCTTTATGTAGTATTTGGTTGTTGTGGGCTTGATTATGATGCCCATATTTCTGGAGCAACTGTAGCTTACTTTTACGTTGCTTTTGTTGAAGAGCTGATGTAGACGGTGGCCTTCTGAAAAGTGGGTCTTAATCAAGTTCAGGAATGTTCTGCTGATGTTGGTTTTCACTACCTTGTTGAACGGGGGGTTGTACCAAATGATTCGTCCGCTTTTTTGTCTTTTGTTTTCGTTGCTTGGTGACGGGGGCTCGTACTTCATTTTGTATGTGTGTCCACTTTGTTTCAGCGCTTTTTCGAAGTCGGGGGCTGCTTTCTTGAATGTTGCTTCACAATCTGAGATGCTTGATATTCTGCTGTTGACTGAGGTGAGTATTTGTTCAAGGATTGGCGGGGGGTGGTTAGATCGCCTGTCGACGTAGAGAAGCTGGTTGCTTGGTTTGCTGTAAGGCTGGTAAGAGGCATTTTCCAGGTTGAATGTTACGTCAAGACGTAAAATTGACGTAACATTCAACCATTCAAACCGCTACACGGAGAATCAAAGGAGTCGAAAATATAGGGAATGTATTTTATCACATACATAGGCCAACTTTTCAGTGAATAAACATTTCAGGTATATCTCATGCTAACCCTGGGAAAGATCGACAATGAATATTTGAAAATAATTCATGCGCTCGGGCTGTGCAATCATTGCTGTGTCCTGGCTGACATGACCACGTCTCCCTCTTTATGGCAGTAATGAGTGTGTTGAATTGACCCTTCATGACCATTACTAGATTTTCTGAAGATCGCCCTCTATCTTTCTGAAGGCCCTCTGACACAAGGGTCAAGAAACTTCTTGGTAAAACAATTAAAAGGTTAAATATTAAATTACACCATGCAGACACGTTTTCCTCCACTGTCTTAAAGCAAGTAGACATGCCACGTGGATCTCACTAACACTCCAGCCAAAAGTAGGACTGTAGGCGCAACGATGTAAGTTGATTTCCTTTTATGACTTTCCAATTATTTAGAGGACCATTTTGAATGCAGTGCTTAGATATTTTAGTAGAATTTAGTTCTTTTATTCCGTTTACTTTGAACTTGATTTACCTCGACTCTTCGATGTAGACAATGAATGACCTTGTATTTTAATCTCTTTATTTACCCAGTTTTCACTGCTTCTTGAATAAACCTATTCTAAACTAAAGCAACTGAGGGTGGTTATTTCTTGGAGTGGTTGGCACTTAGCGGATACAAAAGTAACTGGACTCCGCCACAGTGAAAAATCGTCGCAAGTGAAAAATCGTTGGAAGTGAAAACCAGTGAACCATTGGACAAGACACTGGCTCGAGTGCACAGCGGACACTGGCATATAGGCTATGCAAGGTAGGCCAACTGTATACACATATACAGCCAACTACAACTGACTCAAAGAAACTATAATGGAAGAAAATAAAGTCGAAGGAGCTGAACAACCAGCTCACACAGAATCTCAAAATGAAGATCAAGAAGATATTTCTAAGGCAGAAAATACCATAGAACAAACAAAGGAAGGGGCGGTTCCCAGTGGGACTGCTGAAGGTGGATCTGCTGCCCGAACCGAAGGGCGCCCTCTACAGGACAGTAGTAAAAACGAAAGAGGACTGCTCTATGCTATCTTGAACACAGAAAAGGCCCTGTCAAGCATTTGGAACCAAACAAGGGGAGTTCTCATTGACCTCAGGGGGATGCAGGACCCAACAGAAAGCAAAATTGATACAGCAGAGACACTCTCCAAGGAATACGAACAAACTTGGAACAAACTTCAGAGACTTTATCAACAAGACAAGACTCCAGAAGGTAAGGAGCATGCAGAATTAACGGAAATAAGCTTCAATAGGAACATTGAACAAGCAAATGAATACATTAACAATGCAAAGACAAGGAGAGCTGAAAACAGCGTCCTCATCTTCAAATCACCATCCGAACGAGGATCTACACAAGGCAGCTTACGTAGTTCACACAGAACCAGATCATCAACATCATCCAGAACAAACGCATTAAAGGCACAAGCAAGGCACGCTCTGCAGCAAGAGAGGCAGCGTATATGAAGACAATTGCTCACCATCAAGCAAAACTTAAAGTTATCGAAGCTGAAATGAAAGCAGAAAAGGCAAGGATATATGCAGAAACCCTCCAAAAAGTAGCCGAAGAAAGTTCATTACCAGTACAGACACTTAAAACACCAGACCAGTCATCAAACGACCATGTATCACGTTACATTGCAATGAAAAGAGAAATGGAGCAAGATCCATTACCTGCACTGAACTTTACCGAGTTCGTACCCAAAGCACAAAACAAAGGCTTAGAATCATCCCCTTTACTGACACAACCAAAACACAGAAAACACAAACAGAATCAGGTGAGACAGTCACACCCACTTCAAATCGACAGCATCTACAACAAGCCAGAACAACAATAACATGCAACCTCTGACGGAGATAGCCCAAATGATGGCCCGTCAACGTTTACCACTACAACAACCAATAACATTTGGAGGCGACCAAACCATGTACATGTCATGGAAAAGATCATTCGAGGCCACTGTAACAACGGCCTGCATACAGACATCTGAGAAACTGGATTTCCTGCATAAATACACGCAGGGAGATCCACAGAAAATCGTCGAAGACCATCTACAACGATATGTAGACGACCCAGACGAGTCATATAGAGAGGCTTGGATAGAACTAGAAGACAGATTCGGCAACCCTGCAGTCATCACGCAGTAATCCTGGAAAGACTGAAGTCCTTCCCGAAAGTTAAACCAGACGAAAGCAAAAAGCTACTCGAACTATCAGACTTATGTTCTAACACAGAGGCACACATGAGAAAACTTCCTGACCTGTCGTCCCTCAATACACCACAGGGACTCAAGCCCGTCATGGAGAAGTTACCAAGATTCGTCCTCAACAAGTGGATAGATAACATGGCATTATACAAACGACGCCACAAAAACATTTCCTCCATTCAAGTTCTTCAAAGACTTCCTGAAAGACACAGCGAAAGCAGCATGCGATCCTGATATTCCAAGACCAGATGACACACACCCTGGAACAAGTAAGTCAAAATCCAGCCAACATACGAAGACCAGAGCGCGTGTACACGCAACGAAATCATCAAATGAAGAAAAACAATGTCTCTTTCACGAGGCTACAGGACATGACCTGAAAGATTGCAAAGCATTTGCAAAGCAACCAGTTGCTGACAGAATTGAACTGTGTAAGAAGAAAGGCTTGTGCTTTAAATGCACTGAGAAACATCTCGCCAAGGACTGCACATCGACCATCGAATGCGCTATATGCAAGAGCAAGAAACACATAACCTGCCTCCACGCTACACCCGGTGACAGGTCTAAGCAGAAAACAACCGAAGCTCAACCAGAAGATAAAGAAAAGGAAACCCAAGAAGCTACAACAAAATGCACCAGACTCACGAAATGCCCAGCCGGACGTTCGTGTGGGAAGATAGTCCTCGCAAAGGTGTACACACAAGACCGACCAGCAGACTACATAGAAACTTACGTAGTCCTAGACGACCAGTCCAACGCCTGTATGGGTGACAGCCACCTCTTCGACGCACTGAAGATACACGGCCCAGACCTTGAATATGAACTGTCAACATGCAGTGGCAAAGGAGAACTAAGAAAGGGACGACGTAGCAACCGCGTCATCGTAGAATCACGTGACGGAAAGAAAAAATTCTCTCTTCCCGTCCTGCTAGAAAACGACAACATACCGAGCGACAAGAACGAAATACCCACACCAGACATTTGCAAGGCCTTCAAACATCTGAAGCCCATCATCGATTACATTCCAGAACCAAAAAAGACGTTGGAATTCATCTCCTCATCGGCAGAAACTGCCCAGAACCACTGAAAGTCAGAGAAACAAGGAACGGACCTGTTAACTCGCCTTGGGCTCAACGCACCGACCTAGGGTGGACAATTTCAGGTGAACTGTGCCTAGAGACAGCAAGAGGTGTAATCCGCACTTCAGTACACCGTACTACAGCAACCCTCAACAGCTACGATGAATCGGCCCTCGAATGTAATCATCACATCCACATCAAAAGACATAATAAGCCCGAAACCCGTCAACTTCGGCACTACCGTCTTCAAGCGGACACCTTACGACGAACAAAAGGCACCCTCCATTGAAGACAAGCAACGAGAAGTCCATGTAAATGAGGAAGGAAATCTAGAACTTCCTCTCCCCTTCAGGCAAGACCCAAAGAAATTACCGAAACAACCGACAATCAGCTCTGAACCGATTCTACAGTCTACAGAATCAGCTTCAGCGTAAACCACAAATGATGGAAGAATACTTTCAGTTTATGAAGAAAATAATGGACCGTGACCACGCAAGTCCCGTTCCAGAAAATGAAATAGATGCCGACAACGCATGGTACCTACCACACTTCGGTGTCTACCATCCCAAGAAACAGCAGATCAGAGTAGTATTCGACTCCAGTGCAAAGTACAACGGAGTCTCCTTGAACGACGCATTGCTTCAGGGACCTGACCAAATGAACAGCCTCCTCGGTATCCTGCTACGATTCCGACGCGAGCAGACAGCAGTAATGGGCGACGTAGAACAAATGTTTCACAGCTTCCATGTCAACAAAGAACACAGAGACTATCTGCGCTTCTTTTGGTTCAAAGACAATGACCCCACGAAACCAGTAATTCAGTACAGAATGAACGTACACCTGTTCGGCAATGTCTCCTCACCAGCCATTGCTACCTTCGGACTGAGAAAGATCGCTGAAGACGGCATATCTACATACGGAGAAGACGTGAAAGAGTTCATAGACAAGAACTTTTACGTCGACGACGGACTAACCTCAGCACCATATGCACAGAAAGCTATTAGTCTCATCAATAGAACAAGAGACTTACTAGCGACCAGAAACGTTAACTTCCACAAGATCGTTTCAATGATGAAGAAGTCATGACAGCACTTCCAAACGAAGTACGAGCCAAAGATCTACAGAGTTTGGATTTCAACCAAGACACCTTACCAACACAGAAATCATTAGGGGTCAAGTGGTCTCTAGAGGGGACGCATTCACATTCGAAGTAGACTTGAAGGAGAAGCCATTCTCACGGCGGGGAGTACTGGCGATCGTCAACTCAATATACGATCCACTCGGTATACTCGCACCAGTTTCCATAGAAGGAAAACTAATACTACGAGGCCTCATGACAGAAACTAAAGGACGCAACTCATAAAACCTTGGATGGATGAAACACTACCAGAGAATACTTGCCCAGATGGACCCGCTGGTGCAACAACCTCAACTACATCACAAAGATACAGCTACAGCGATGCTACACTCCACCCACCTTCGGACCCATAAAGAAAACAGAGTGTCACATTTTCTCTGACGCCAGCAATGAAGCCATAGGTGCTGTAGCGTACATGCGGTTAATTAACCATGAAGACAACGTCAACGTATCATTCATACTTGGCAAAGCAAAGGTAAACCCGACTCATGCAGTCTCCATACCTCGCCTAGAACTGTGTGCGGCTGTCCTAGCGACAGAACTCGCACAGAAGATCACATCAGAAATCGGCCTGAACATCGACAATGTCATATATCACACGGACAGCGAAATCGTCCTTGGATATATAAACAACAGCTCGAAACGTTTCCACGTATACGTAGCAAACAGAGTAGAAAAGATACACCACATCTTATCACCACACCAATGGCAACATGTGTCTACACACGAAAATCCAGCTGACATCGCATCACGCAGCGTACACCAGCCCAAAAACTCAACTCAACTATCTGGCTATCAGGACCAGCATTCCTGTGGCAGCGAGACGAGCAAGACAACCATGAAGAAACAGAACACAAATACACAGTAAGTGACAAAGACCCTGAGGTCCGCAAACAACTTGCTGTCCTCAACACATCAACGAAGGAAGTAGAACAAGACGACTTAGGTGCTCACCGATTTCAACGATTCTCATCATGGAGATCCTTGAAGAGAAGTATTGCCAACTTAATAGGCAAAATTCGACAAAGAAAATCACCAGAAAAGACAGACAAAAAGGAGAAAGAGAAGTCTCCAGAAGAATTGAGAATTGAGATGATGGCACAAGCAGAAACCATCATCCTACGCTCAATACAGAAAAGTGTGTTTCATAAAGAATATGAGATACTATCTGCAGCAAAGTCAGCAGGCACTGACAACAACAGACTACAGAAACGGAATCCCATCAGCCGGATGAACCCATTCATCGATGAAAAAGGACTCATCCGCGTTGGAGGAAGACTTCGCCAATCGGACCTCGACCTCTGCGGCCGACACCCCATCATCCTCCCACAGGACGACCACATTTCACGACTTATCATCGATCATGTACATCGACAAGTACAACATCAAGGCAGACAACTAACCCTGTCAAACGTCAGAGCTAATGGCTATTGGATCATGGGTGTACATGACATGGTAAGAAGCATACTACACAAATGTGCGATATGTAGAAGACTGAGAGCAAAACCACTCACTCAACTCATGGCCAACCTACCGTTGGACAGAACAGAGAAAACCCCACCATTCACCAATGTCGGAATGGACGTATTCGGCCCCTGGGCTATAGCTTCCCGCAAAACCAGAGCCGGTACGTCTGAAGCAAAGAGATGGGCAGTTATCTTTGTCTGTCTCTACACTACAGCAGTACACATAGAAGTAATAGACTCCATGGACACTTCATCCTTCATCAACGCCCTACGTCGCTTCATAGCTATACGTGGCAACATCAAGAAACTCAGATGTGACCAGGGCACCAACTTCATCGGTGCAAAGAACGAACTTCAGGCAGCAGCCAAAGAGCTGGATCAAGACCGCATCAAGAAATTCCTTACAACGAGAGACTGCGAGTGGATTTTCAACCCACCTCACGCATCACACTTCGGCGGTATATGGGAACGACAAATTGGTACCATCAGACGCGTTCTTGACTCCATGCACTATCAACTAGGCAAGCAACAATACACACATGACTTGCTGACAACTCTCATGGCAGAAGCCAGCGCCATCGTCAACTCCAGACCTATAACGACTGTATCATCAGATGCAAACGATCCTCAAGCTCTCACCCCAAACATGCTACTCACAATGAAGACTCAACCACCGACCCCACCACCAGGCTCATTTGTCCAACAAGACATCTACAGTAGAAAACGTTGGCGACGCGTACAGTATCTAGCTGATCAATTCTGGGTACGATGGAGAAAAGAATATCTACAAAGCCGTCAGCCACGACCAAAATGGAACAAATCTACAATCAACGTCAAAGAAGGAGACGTGGTTCTTTTGAGAGAGAAAGAATACGCAAGAAACAGCTGGCCCCTCGCTCGCATAGTGAAGGTCTACCCTAGCGATGACAACAAGTACGCAAAGTAGATGTGATGATCTACAAAGATGGCGAACATCGAACCTACCTCAGACCTATTAGCGAATTAGTTTGATTAAAAGTACAAATTGAACTCTGTGATTGAATTCAATGAACACTATATACGGACTCTCTTAGTATGGACCCTTTTGTATATACTCTTAGCTTTTAGAATTTATTTAGCATTTATTCTATTTGAAATTTATTATTAGTAAAAATTCAGCTTACCGCGCATTTTTAGACGGGGAGTGTGTTGAATTGACCCTTCATGACCCTTACTAGATTTTCTGAAGATCGCCCTCTATCTTTCTGAAGGCCCTCTAACACAAGGGTCAAGAAACTTCTTGGTAAAACAATTAAAAGGTTAAAATTTAAATTACACCATGCAGACACGTTTTTCCTCCACTGTCTTAAAGCAAGTAGACATGCCACGTGGATCTCACTAAGACTCCAGCCAAAAGTAGGACTGTAGGCGCAACGATGTAAGTTGATTTCCTTTTATGACTTTCCAATTATTTAGAGGACCATTTGAATGCAGTGCTTAGATATTTTAGTAGAATTTAGTTCTTTTATTCCGTTTACTTTGAACTTGATTTACCTCGACTCTTCGATGTAGGCAATGAATGACCTTGTATTTTAATCTCTTTATTTACCCAGTTTTCACCGCTTCTTGAATAAACCTATCCTAAACTAAAGCAACTGAGGGTGGTTATTTCTTGGAGTGGTTGACACTTAGCGGATACAAAAGTAACTGGACTCCGCCACAATGAGGTTAACTTAGGCTCGCTTTCCAGACCTCGTAAGACTTGGTTCAAGTCGGTGAATTTAAAAACAATATTATTTGTAATAGTTTCTCTCGAGTCTGTCCTATTTCATACAAACCTATTTGGAATATGGTAGCCTATGCCAGGGAGTTTCTCTTGAGTTTGTCCTATTTCAAACACACCTAATTCGAATTTGGCAGCCAGGGCCAGGTTTTCCTGGCGATTTAACGCATTACCTTTTTAGTCTGTGCAGTAGTGAGTTAGTTTCTGCCAAATGCCAGGCGAAACTCTTCTTCATATCGTGCACTCCACTCATCGCGTTAACCCCAACTCACGCGTTTCTCATGAAAACAGAACATAAATCATCGCGTTCACCCACTCAAACATCACAAATCACAGATTTGAACAAAGACTAAGATCTCGTTTGCTTCGCTCGCTGACGCAATTTTAACCGTCAAAGTAAAGTGCGCCACTGGAGTAGGGACAGACATGTCGTGGAGCGAAGCAACCGATCTGCTTTGCGACTCTATGCTTAGTCAAATTACCCAACGCTTGTGGCGCACTTATTATTATGATAATTAGAGCGAAGCCACCGAGGTCTGGACGTCGAGACTTTGATTAACTACTAGCACGTTGAAGCTGCTCTTATGGATAATATCATCTGTCTATTGGATTTTTCTGAACGAATCAAGCGCAAGTACGAATAAAAAGTGATTTTAAGGCAATGTATTTAATTGTTACGGACTATAACACCTATAGGATGACGCGTCAGATTAAGCTGTAAGCTGTAACAATAAAATTCATGGTTCAGTATTGAAAATATGAATTTCAATATTGAAAATAAATAGCAACACCTGACGAGTTGCTATTTATATTTCAATATTTGAAGAACATCAAAAGAACTCTGATTTCAAATTGCAAACTTTGTACGATATTTCTACTTATAAACATAACGTTTTACAAAATTATCAGTTGCAGTTTAAATATTTCGCGAATAAAAGGGGCTTGTTAAGATGAAAAACGGTATTTGCTTCGAGTTCAAAAAAAAATTCGTACGAGGGTCTCGATTCGCGGAGGACGAAAGTTCAAACAAGGTACAAATCAGGAGATATGACGCAAAGTATGCTTCCACGGCACAAAGAACTAAACCTTCACATAAACTAAAACATCCTGTGAATTATAGTCGCTATCGAAGAATAAAACGGCATTTCTCCTGATATGTCTCAAGTCAGGAGACGTTTCATCTCTGATGTTAGAAATGACGAACAATCGTCTTTTGCTAGCCCCGGCAGTATTGATCGTGATGATGAACTTGCAAGCTGTAAATTTTGTTTCAAAAAATATCCCTGCTGCTGCTGCGGTCATGGTACTCTATACTGTTGTTTGTGGACATTGGCAGAGGCTATTTGACGATCGAGTAGATGACACAATATGTTGACAATGGAGCAGAGTCACGTAAATGTCAATGGTGAAGAGAGCGGAAAATGCATCGCAATCTGACGCAAAAAGCCCACACCAATTCACTAAAATTCTAGTATTGGCGAAAATTAACATTAATGGCCCCGTTTTTATCTTGTGTGTCTTGGAAATGTGAAAATCAGTGCTGATCAGTTGATTTTGTTTGTTTGGAGCGAAAGTCCCGTATCCATCACACATGGAATATGGATTTATTGTAGTCGTATACCAGTAGTGTCACGTCATACTATATGCAGAACTAGCTTGGTCAATTTATGTGATAACGCACTTGTTCAAACCATCTTGCATTTCGACCAACCAATATCTTAATTTGAAAAGATTTATTTGATCCAGATCACTGTATCATTTTGCAATTGACAACTAGAGCAAGATGATTTCTAATTTGTTATTTGCCACATTTTAAAACTCTAATCTTAATGGCCTTGAAACATCAATATCTGTTATTTCAAGCTCCAACGGCCCCTTTTATTCAAATACGAGGAAAAATGTAATTCTTCGTCAGACATCGCAAGCATTAATAAGTAATCGATTGACCCACCTCCCTTCATGCCTTTACGTCTGCACCAGTTGACAACTCCAACAACTAATGAAATAATAGCAACGGTGACTGCGAACGTGATGGTAATAGTCATAGCACCTGTGAAAGATTGAAATCGCCAAGATAGTTCAAGAAAGAAATTATCCGACGTACACAATTCACTCGTGATAAGTGAAGAATATAATTAGACAATTCAAGGTATGCTATTGCCAGCTTGACACATACGATATCCAGTATTAAACAACAACAAAACAACATAATAATAAGATACAAGTGGTTCAGCAGTCCCCATTCTTCCTTATTCAGCATCTACCCTATACACGCTCACAGAAACTATGGCAATCACTAGAGCTCTTTCTCGAAATGTGCAGAGAATAAAAGAAACGTACTTTATTAGTAAGATCGTTGAGCGGTGCACTTCTTTAACGTAGAGACTATTTGCGTCATATTGATCATAGCTTTTGAGCGCTAACCTCGACATTGAATATTTGTTAACAGTTACAAAGGTTGATTTCAAACTTGACAAGTTAAGGGGAGCTATCTACCTGCTATTTATGATTATTGAAGATATCGCGCATACAATATAACAATGAACACATTGCATAGATTTTTCACATAAAAAAATAATTAACTACCAGAACCAAGTCGTATAACTATCCCAAATGATAGTTCACCATCAGGTTCAATGTTGTTCGTTGCTTTACATGTGTATGTCCCGTAGTACGACTCATCAGCGACGGTGACAGTAAGAGTACTGGTTACCATAATCTCGCCATCAGTCGCTTCGTTCGTTATATCCATGTTTTCTTCGTCCCCTAGGATGAGGGAGCCATTTTGGGCGAACCAAGATACTGAAGATATTGGAAAGCCATCTACCTTGCAAGACATAGGCACAGTTTCACCTATGCTTGCCTCAAATTCAGTTTCCTGGGAGATAATTTTGGGTGAGACTGCAAGGCAAAAGGAACTTGTTTAATGATTCTTAGAAATGAGTAAATATACATAAATAAACTTACGTTCAAGTTGTAGATATTTGTTAAAGACCTAGCTATTGTACTAAATGATTTCTTAGGGTTACCCTATTATTTAGTTACCGAAGTCAGGGTCCTTATGTTACGAGAATAAACAACAGTACATCATGTATAGGTGACATCAATATGCATATAATTCACCGTTGACCTCACAAACTCATATAATGAGTTAAACGGCAATAGAATAAGAATGGAAGGATATTCATACAACTCATGATTATAAAAAATAGCAGAAGGCTTTAAGAAAGATGTCAGATTAAAACTTGGACGAGGAGGAATATTAATGAATATTGTGCCGGAAACCCACGCGGTCAGCTTTTTTCGGTAGCATACAGTCAAAACCGAATAGGACCTCTCATACAGGCATTCGTTTCTTCCCATGGCGGTAAGAAAGGTATTATTAACTTTCAAGGTTACAAATCAAGGAATATGTTGGTAGATTATTGTGCTGTGACAAAAGCTGTGGCTAAACATTAAATTACACGTACTACCATCTCCCAACCTCGGCATTCGAAGTCCCTTGAGAATAGGAGTAACTAAAATTATCGGAAAGACAGAAGAATAAGGAAATATCCTACCTTAAACCAATTTGCAATATATGCAAGGTCCGACTGCCTGTCAACAACATAAATCATTGCAGTAAAGTAGCTAAAAACTGTTGCCATGTACAAAATGCATACCTACATCTGATGTTGTTATTTGTCTAGCCCAACCAGCTCAAATAACTCTCAGATGGCATATTACCTATACTGAACAACTTGCAACTGACTTAAAACTGAAAGCACTATAACACCGAAAACAATCAGTAACTTGCATTTACCTTACCGTTGACCAACTGTATTAGTGTGAGACTGCATACTAAAATGCTTGCACAAAAGAGTAACTTGGACTGTGAAGACCCTCACTTCAGAACAAGCACAAAAGCATACTCTATACATATTGAGCAGTCTGTAGCTATTAAATTGTGCGCAGAACACCGAAAAAAACACTAGCGAAACTTTATTATGTTTCTAACATAAGAAATCTTGAAAAAAAAATAAAAAAATCTTTGAAAAGTTTGATGTCAATTGCATACAAAACTTCCTCTATTTTAAACATTGAATGTTCATTTACGGGTATTCCGATTAAACTTTTTGAGGATGTTCGACCCACTAAATTTTTACCAACAATTTTCGTGTTTTTTTCTACTAGTAAGACTCATATGTGAGGATTGGATCACGACAGAAATTTTGCAGCCAGAAGGATTTGAATCACATCCACTTTATTCCGTTCGAATGACAGAAAATATGATCTCCCGTAAACGTTGCCCAACCTTATATATTTACTTTCAGTTCCTCTCTTGAAATGCTGCATTTTTTTTATTTACATTTGAACCTCATCGAATAATAAATGACCCCTCAAAATATGCATAAGAATTCAAATTATCACTTGTAAGGCCTTCAAAAAAAAAACAATTATAGCTGTTGCAAACTTAAAAGTAATGACCACGCCTTGGTTATACTTTGTATAATTATTATGATTTCAAGTCCCACGATTTTATTAATTTTTATTGGTTTTTAGATGTATATTCATTGCTTCGCTTCGGTAAAGTTTGTGTACAATATATGATAGTGTGTACGAGCATGAGTGCTTCACGAACTCTAGAGTGTGTTGAGAGGGCGCAGTCAGAATGGTAACAACTTCGCGCGGTTATTGAACCAATCCTTTTGAGATTGAGGATTTTGCCGAGCGGTTTTGTCTACGGCTTCTCTGCTAGGTGATTTTGGTACGTTGTGATTTCAAACTCGGTTGAAACCATCGTATTACATAGGTTTTGTCAGATATTGCACATTATGTATCAAATGAAAATATGGTGTCACCTGCCTATTTAAAATGCTACATCGCTTGATATGTGAAATGTGAAATATCACAATTTGATGAGAAATGAGTCCTTTTTAAATATTTTGTTTGGAATTTTGAATACTTTGTAAATATATCAACATTCAAACATTTAAAACTTGCAACAAGAAGATAATTTAAGGATCATTCAATCATCACTAACAACGTCGTCCGCTTTCATGCTAGAAACTCTGACAATAAGTTGTATGAAGATAGGTTTCCATCAACACCACGGTGTAATTTTTAAAGTGAGCACGATCCTGTACAGCTGACGCGCGCGTCGTGGAGTTCGCTTTTTATTGTTTGTAGCTATGATGGCGTAGCAAGTGACTCAATCACCCTTAATTCGTATCTAAAGTGCATTTTTTTGTATACGTGAAAGGTAGGCCCTTTCCTGTGTGGTCTAGAGTACCAAGTCTTCAATGTGGTTTTCTGACCTAAATCTCCAGATTCACTAAGACAATCACCGTCACTAACCGGGTTAACTAAATACGTAGCTTACTCCATTTCTGTACTTCTACCTAATCTTTAGCTACCCAAGTTAGTATAATCAGCTCCTATGTAATTCTCACTATTCCTCACTTCGGTATCAAAACATTTAGAGGTGATGCGCCCATCATGAACTTTGACAGTCGAAAGTTCCTATCAAGAGGTTTACCATCTTCACCTGTGATCAACTGGTAATAGTGTCACCTGATCTAACCTTTTGTAATACACAATCTTCTGTTCAGCTTGTGAGCTTCTCTGCATGCGGTAAACTATATTAGTCAATCTACTGGATATCAGGTTTGCACCCTTGTAAGACAACGGCAGTTTTGGTAAGTACTCATTTCGCCTCTTTCATCCCTTTACAATACAAAGCTTGCCACACCAAACCCATGCTTTGCCGCAAAAAAGATCTTATAGCACTGTCCCGCAAATCCAAAACATAATAACAAGTTTCCTTTGATCTGTTAGGTAGCTCAAAGGTGACAGCTGCATCAATTGAGTATATCAAATCCCTACCAAGCATCAATATTAACATGCCTGGTGTTTCCCAAGTGGAATGATGGTCGCTGCTACGGTACGCAAATGTTGCAAGGCTCCAGCTTTTTATTTTAATCCGAATGGGTTGATTTTCACGTGGATCCATAAATGTTCGAATGTAACAAACAATTGAATGTTAATCGTATCACGAGGCCATCTGACTATTGGTGTCCAGGAAATGCGTGAGTCTGACCCAGCAGCCTATACAGCCCTATAAAAACATTAGACGCAAAATTAGGTTCTATCAAGGTTGCTGACACACCAGTAGCATTCACAAGCGACTCAAGAAATTATCAAGCAGAACCTTTGCAACAGTAATAGCTTCATAACTAGGATCACCATATTATGCCTCCATCCATTCCGAGAAATAACTTTCTACCACAAGAATTTTCCTTTTTCCTGTAGTTGATTCAGCAAACAGACCAGCACATCAATTGCTATATTCCTTTTCTTCAGAGTACGGCATACGTTTGCAAGGGTCCAGGCTTCTTGACCCTCTGTCTTTTATTATAGACAAACAAGTCACTAGCCCCACATGAGCACGCACATTAACAGACTGCCAAACTAGAGATACCTCAACCTTATTTTACTCAGAATACTAGCTATACCACTATGTCCTCCAAATAACGAATCAAAGAGAGTCCGGGACAGCAGGACCAACTCTAAAAAAACCTGGGGGTGACAAAAATACCAACTGTCAGCGCAGACTACAATAATCGTACCACTAGAGCGATCGGGGCTAGGGCTAACTAGCTTATTGTAGTATTGGCACAAAGAGTTTAGGCGTGATTTGTGATTTGATGTTATTGCGATTTGGCATAAAGTATTTTACATAAGGCAAACAAAGTGTGGCAATTGTACTTACATTGCACAGTAATATTTTGCTTTTCTTCAGAAAAGTCTTCACTCCCGTCGTAAAAGCGCGTGGTCGCCCGGCATCTGTACACACCGCTCTGTGACCTGTTTATCCCTCTGATGTCATACTGGAGTTCGCTACCTTCTTCTTCAGCCAAGACTTCGTCAGTGTCACGAATCAAGCTCATTAGGTGAGGGTTAGGGTTACCGTCGGTTGCAAGGCAATGAATATGGACATCGTGACCCTCATTCACTTGCGTGGACGGTGATACAACCATATCGATGGTCGATAGGTCTATGAATCGAAAAGGAAATAGAAAAAAATTGTATCATATTCAAATTTTGATGACTTTAAAAATGATATTGTAATTCTCATTTGGATGTAAAGATTCATTCCATAATAGTTCAACCATTATATATTTTATCGCATCATATAAAGCATATATAACGCTACATTGTCATGACATACGAGAAATTTGACAAATGTCCCCGGCTGATTCCACAAACTGCAAGTTATTTCATTTGTGTTACCAACAAATGCAAGAAATGTCACATTTCAAGGAAAAATGGTCATTACTATATCAAATCGAGCCCGATTTTCATGCGACTTGCATCGATCGAATCGTACTTACATCAGCTTTCAATACGAGACGCATCGGCGTTGAGAATCCTGTACGAGCAACCTGTCACATCAGTCACTGATGCATCGCATACAACTTATTTAAGTGATTGTTATGGCCTCCCGCTTTACAGTTTCAAGGAAAATAAAACACTAATCATCCGGATGCAAACAATTCATACCCTTCACTTTCTTTGTACATGAGCTAGTGCTCGTGAAATTATGAGGAATTTAGCTTTTCCTAGTTTGGTTACCTTGTTGTCAACTTTCTTCGGTTGTATAATAATGTACACTATCGACACAATATTTTTGAGTGAACTGTTAGATTACCACCCCCTTCTCTTTTTCACTTGACCAAAACAATGAGAGAGCTATAAGATCACTGCCCTGTTTTTGCAGGTCGCGAAATGCTCAAGGAAAAATCGGTTTACTAAGACCCCAAACTTTTTTATTTTGTCAACCCACTCAACAAATTTTGTATTTTAGCAACCCCTATCTTGATTTTTCCCCTCAAAAATTACTTCACATTTTCAACAAGCACGGCTGGTTATTTTTTCTCGGTATCCTTTTATTTCTCTTATTTTTTTCTGGCATTCATAAAGCCACTAAAATTTTGGACCAAAGTGAATGGTTGTAACCTCCGTTTTTTTTCTCTCTCCGGTGTTATTTTTGTCTGGATCTTCCTAGCTATGCAGATGATAATCAATCCAGGTGTCAAGGGTATACGGTACCTTCTTTATGTATGTGAAGTTTATGGTAGAAAAAATGGCATAATTTATAATTGCCAAAAAACGGAATGTATGATTTTTAATGGAAGAAAGATTATCGTTTCCCGTACACCTTGCGTAATGCTCAACGGTAGCAGGGAAAAATGTGTTACTCAGCACACTTACTTGGGGCATGTTATTACTGGTGATAAGACTGATGATGTTGATATTGAACGAAAAAGACGTATACGTACTTTCTGTGTTAGAGCCAATATGCTATTGAGAAAATGTAAACACTGTTCTATTGATGTTCTGCTTGCTGTAGAAATATTTATTGCTGCCATTTGTGGTTTAACTACAAATCAAAGGTTTGAACAAACTAAAAGTTATGTATAACAATTTTTGAGCAGGCTTCAAGGTGTATCTCTTGGTAGCAGTGGCTTCAAATATGTTTGAGTCTAACAATATTATGTCTCTCGGGGAAGTTATCCGACAAAGTATTTACAACTTTAATTGCGGAATAGATAGATCTACAAACGCATTGATTTCTGTAATATTTAATTCAGAATGGAATTGCCACAGTAAGATTTTCCGTTTCTGGAGGAAGCAGTTGTACACAATTTAAGTCTTTCTTTCGCAAGTGTTTCTCATTATCTATGTTTCTTCTCTCTTGTGTTTTCTTTTTTTTTATCATTTCATTAAATTTCCCTTTTGTCGGTGTAATGCTGATATGGATACATTGTCTGAAATAAACTTTAATAACAATAATAATTATTAATATAAGTATAATATAGAAATAATAACACGAATAATAATAGGTTCAATTTCCATGAAAATTTCACCATAAGGATTTTTGGGTCGAAAAGACCAAATATGATATCGATTTCAATGCCCCATGCTTCCATAATAACCATTTTAGGGGTTGAAAATTTCAGTTTTTCTAATATCCCATGAAAAGTTACTTTGATTGATATGAAAATTATCTGGTGGGGCGTTCGGGATAGAGAACACAAAAACCAGACTTATTTAATGTTTCGAGATGCCATGGTAACCATTTTGAGATTGAAAATGTTACTTTTTCCCTAATTCCTATGAAAGAACTATTGCTTGATGTAAACATTTGATAATAAGGGTTTTTCTGGTAAGCACAACAAAAAATCACACTCATTTCAATGTGAGATGTTTCCATGGCAATCATACAGGAGTAAAAAATACCAGTTTTTCAAAGATTCCACCTAAAATCCAGTAATCAACAGAATGTGTTATATCGAAGGGGTATTTATGGTTAGAAAGACCAAATATTCAGTGTAAAGATCCAGTAATCAACAGAAATATTATACAAAAAGGGATATTTAGGGGTAGACAGACAAAATATGATATCCATTTCTACTGCCCTGTGTTTCCATAGTAACCAATTTGCATTTTTAAAATTTCATTTTTTTTCCAAATTCCATTTAAAGTAATCCCAGTTACTATGCAAATGTTTTCCTAAGTGTATTTATCACAGCATGAACTCCATGTTCATCTTTGTTTTATGGTAACCACGGGTTTTTTGTAACCACGGTTTTTTTGGTAACCACGGGTTTTTTTTTTTTAAAAAACATAGACCCTTGAGAGGATCTATGTTAAAACATAATTTACTGTTTTTTATTTTATTTTATGGATTTCTAAGTAACAACTTTTTACGTGTGTTCTATAATAATAATAATAACTGTAATTTATTTGCCTTCATTCTAGAAAGAATAATAAAGATAATGTATTTTAGGGCCATTCTGGTCAAAATTGTTTTCCATTAATTTTAGTGTGTTGAATTAATTTGTTATAGACCAGAAATAATTTTGCAAGCATTTTTAATTGTGTTTCATCCAGTCATCCCAAATAAGTGTTATGTAGTAGAGTACAGACTAATTATGCATTCCTCGAATTAAGTTTAGGCCTTCAAATTAATTTTATGTGCTAAAATAAGGTCTACTAGTATCCGAACCCAATTCCCCTTATCACCCAATGTACCATTATTTATCACAAGCAGGAACAGTAGCGCACACTTTTTTTTGTTTTATTTAAAACATAACTCACTGGTATTTATTTTATTTTATGGATTTATAATTAACGACGTGTTAATGTTCATTTTATTAGGATTCATTTGATTTCTTTGCCTCATTCCAGGAATAATAATGAAGACAAATTATTTCTGATTGTTTAACTAAAGTAAAACCAGATATGAACTGAACATGCTCACGTGTTTTTACAACAGGTTCATTTAAAGAAGTGTGCTACACAGAACAATGAGATATATGTAATCACTATGTGTAGCAGGTTTTTTTCAACTTCGCACAGTACTCTCAGAGTTTAATCACTAATTACAAAACTTTATTTAATATGCAAATGATCTGTTTATTAGCATGACACTGCTCAATGCTTTATGTGACAATTAGATATCCATCAGATCAACATTTGTAGCTCGTTTTATTTAATTTAATGCTGTAATTTTAGAGTAATGTCACTAACTACAAAGTTCATTAAATATGCAAATAAACCCTAAATTAACTTGACACTGTTCAATGATTCATAGCACAATTAAATATTTATCAAATCAATATCTGTAGCACGTTTCACACAAAATTTTGGTGCCGAAATTTCAAAGATATATACCCAATTACAAAGTTTATTAAATATGCAAATTAACCCTTAATTAACTTTACACTACTAAATGCTTTACAAAACAGTTAGATATCTGTTGTATCAGTATGTGCAGCAGATTCATCACATTTGATGCAGTTATTTGGGAGTAATATGACTAATTATAAGACTTCATGAAATATGCAAATGAGCCAATTATTAACTTGACATTGCTCAATGCTTCTCAGTACAATTGGATATTTATCAGATCAACATCTGTAGCAAGTTTCATCAAATTTAATGCTGTAATTTTGGAGTAATATCACTAATTAAACAGTTCAGTAAATATGCAAATGAACCCTTAATTAACTTCACATAACTAAATGCTCTACACAACAATTAGATATCTGTCGCATCAGTATCTGCAGCAGATTTCATCACATTTGGTGCAGTTATTTTGGAGTTATATCACTAATTACAAAACTTCATAAAATATGCAAATGACCTATTTGTTAACTTGACACTGCCAAATGCTTCTCAGTACAATTAGATATTTATCAAAACAATATCTGTACCCAATTTTAACTTACTTGGGTGCCGTAATTTCAGAGTTATATACCTAATTACAAAGTTCATTAAATATGCAAATCAACCCTTAATTAATTTCACACTACTAAATGCTTTACAGACAGTTAGATATCAGTCGGATCAGTATCTGCCGCAGATTTCATTACATTTGGTGAAGTTATATCGGAGTTATATGACTAATTACAAACCTTCATAAAATATTCAAATGAGCTATTTATTAACTTGACACTGCCTAATGCTTCTAAGTATAATTAGATATATATCAGATCAATATTTATTGCAAGTATCATCAAGTTTGGTGCAGGAATTTCAGAGTTATCTCACTAATAACAAAAGTTCATTAAATATGCAAATGAGAAGACAATTGACATGACACTCACAGTATCATCATAATGTTCTGAGACTGTCATCTGTGAAAAGTTTCATGAAATTTTGTGCAGTATTTCTTGATATATGTCTACACTGTCATTACAGTCTCCATAGGGAAACCATTGTACGGAAAAAAACGATATTGCATAACTTCATTAATATGCAAGCCACACAAATCAAATTTGATCAGTTCTTGCAAGTAGCGTATGGTACTTGTGTATTAAATCTGATTAGAATCCGTTCAGGCGTTTTTGAGTTATCGTGTAAACAGACAGACAGACAGACAGACAGACACACACACACACACACACACACACACACACACACACACACACACACGGATAGACAGACAGACATCGCTATGACATTAGCCCACATGTTTACACACGTGAGCTAATTATGGTCATGTAATGGTACATTAGTTTTTGTGTGACCTGGCGTGATCCAATAAACTCTATGATTTGCTAGATCTCCCCTTTCTATGGTAGCAATGGCTAAATTTGAATATGGTCCCTGTACACCTTAAAACATTTTTAGCTCACGTGTGTAAACACGTGGGCTATTGTCATAGCGATGTCTGTCTGTCTGTCCGTGTGTGTGTGTGTGTGTTAGTGTGTGTGTGTGTGTGTGTGTCTGTCTGTCTGTCTGTCTGTCTGTTTACACGATAACTCAAAAACGCCTGAACGGATTCAAGTCAGATTTGGTACACAGGTACCATATGCTACTTGCAAGAACTGATTAGATTTTGGTTAGTGTGGTTTGCATATTAATGAAGTTATGCAATATCATTTTTTTCCATACAATGGTTTCCTATTCTTGTCGACATATATCAAGAAATACTGCACAAAATTTCATGAAACTTTTCACAGATGACAATCTCAGAACATTATGATGATACTGTGAGAGTCATGTCAATTATCTGCTCATTTGCATATTAAATGAACTTTTGTTATTAATGAGATAACTCTGAAATTCATGCACCAAACTTAATGATACTTGCAACAAATATTGATGTGATATATATCTAATTACACTTTGAAGTATTAGGTAATGTCAAGTTTATAAATAGCTAATTTGCATATTTTATGAAGTTTGTAATTAATAATATAACTCCGATATAACTTCACCAAATGTGATGAAATCTGCTGCAGATACTGATCCGACTGTTATCTAAGGTAGTGTAAAGCATTTAGTAGCGTTAAATTAATTAAGGGTTCATTTACATATTTAATGAACTTTGTAATTAGGTATATAACTCTGAAATTACGGCACCCAAGTCAGTGAAATTGGGTACAGATATTGTTTTGATAAATATCTAATTGTTCTGGGAAGCATTTGGCAGTGTCAAGGTAACAAATAGGTCATTTGCATATTTTATGAAGTTTAGTAATTAGTGATATAACTCCAAAATAACTGCACAAAATGTGATGAAATCTGCTGCAGATACTGATCCGACAGATAACTTATTGTTGTGTAGAGCATTTAGTTGTGTGAAGTTAATTAAGGGTTCATTTGCATATTTAATGAACTTTGTAATTAGTGATACTACTCCAAAATTAAAGCATTAAATTTGATGAAACTTGCTACAGATGTTGATCTGATAAATATCCAATTGTACTGAGAAGCATTGAGCAGTGTCAAGTTAATAATTAGCTCATTTGCATAATCCATGAAGTCTTATAATTAGTCATAGAACTCCGAATAACTGCATCAAATGTGATGAAACTGCTGCACATACTGATACGACAGATATCTAACTGTGTTGTAAAACATTTAGTAGTATAAAGTTAATTAAGGATTCATTTGCATATTTAATAAACTTTGTAATTAGGTATTTAACTCTGAAATTTCGGCACTAAAATTTTGTGAAACGTGCTACAGATATTGATTTGATAAATATATAATTGTGCTATGAATCTTTGAACAGTGTCAAGTTAATGTAGGGTTTATTTGCATATTTAATGAACTTTGTAATAAGTGACATCACTCTAAAATTACAGCATTAAATAAATAAAACGTGCTACAAATGTTGATCTGATGGATATCCAATTGTCACATAAAGCATTGAGCAGTGTCAAGTTAATTGACAGCTCATTCGCATATTAAATAAAGTTTTGTAATTAGTGATTAAACTCTGAGAGTACTGTGCGAAGTTTAAAAAAAATCTGCTACATATAGTGATAACATATATCTCATTGTTCTGTGAAGCGTACTACTGTTAATGAACCTGTTGTAAAACACGTGAGCATATTCAGTTCATATCTGGGTTTTTTTTTTTTAATCCAGCAGGCCAAGACAAGAGGGAAATATTACAAGTTAAATGTTTCATGTTTAACACTGCCCAGGGTTCAAAATAACTTATTTTCTCTGGAAGTTCACTTGGGCTACCATTTTCTGAAATTGGTAGCCCAGTGCTGGTAGTCCATTCATATTTTAGATCAGGGGTATCTTTTTTCGTTAACCAGACAAGAGAGGGCTATTTTACAAGATTCTGCTTATGAAGTGAATTTTCTAGTCTTTTGATGCCAGGAAACAGGCATAATGGACGACAGTGAAAGGTTTTGACCTATGAACACGTTTCACTCTCAGAGTTGTACGCAAATTTTAAATGTCGCCATGACAACATGAAAACAATATGGCCTTTTCATCAGGACTAAGACATACTGTAGCAGGGCTAAAATAGACCATGGCCCTTCTTTAGGGAGAAGGCATAATTTCCGTGTCATTGTGATTGATTGTGATTGTGTTTTCGGTCGCGCACAGAATTGAAACATCTAAGTCGTTACTGTGACCAACTCTTTTGGGTTGGAAGCAGTGGCCGACTGGTTTTGTGTGAGGCCTAGCAGCTAGGCGATGTTGCCGTGAGTGTGTCGGGGTTCGAATCCTGTTTGGGTTATAGTATAATTTATACATTATTATCAAAAGCAACGAGAATGCGTTTTTATTGGCCATCGTTTCCTGTGCCTGTCATTAAAGTACGTCAGTTCAGATATTGAAACTTTGTTGCAAAGTTCCACTGCACGGTCGGTCGTCTCCAGAACAAAGTCCTACTATGGCAAATTTCTATGCCCAGCTGGGTTTGACTGCATTTATCTAGCTCGTCCCAAAGTGAAGGACACATCTTCCAACCTGTCAGCTTGGTGAAAAACGCATTTATTGATTCGCCAAAGGTCTGTGGATTTGTTTATTTTTGCACAAGTGCTACATGGACATAGGAAAAAGTTATTGAATAATCACTATTTCAGTGAATCCGACATGATGGGAGTTCTCAAATCAAAAACTGTTGCCGTGCTCGAATACAAATGTCTTCTCATTAAATTACGTCATTGTTGTACAAGAGTTAGCATTCCAAAGTCTGTCACCCTAATTTTTCAAAGTTTGGAGAAGGCCGGCATTTCCATTTGAACGATTGAACGACGTGAAACGCAAAATTCCATCGCATACAATCCGGCAATCTGTACAGTATAAATACTGTATACGCTCCAGGTACGTATATAAGCTTATACTCCACAAAATGGCCACAGGCGGCGTGAACTTTCTGAAAGGATTTCCTAAACGTCCTACTTGTTACCTTAGAGACTCACATGTGATGTCCTGAAAGGTATTCTCTGCAGTAATTCCAGTTTCTGTCAACATGCAAAGCTCAACGACATGATTATAGCACGAGACGTAGTGTACAGACGACACATTCACGCGCAAGTAGACTCAATTGCGCATGCTCATATATGGCAGACTACACAGGCAAACAAGTGCGCATGCGTAAAGTTATATTTGCAGGACAGATTTCGCGGAAAAACTCATGCTTTTGCTTTATTTCCATCCCAAAACTTCCTCGATTGCTTACAGTAAATGCACATGAACAAAATAAAACCCAACAACCTCAGCACAGGGAGAGGGTTTATGGTTCTCGCCACAACTACAAATGCCTACAAATGCCACATACAAATGCCACGTTTAACATTCCACTGTCATAGACTCTCCACAGTCGCTGTACCTTGTTTGTGAGCGCCCACGACTGCCACAATGGGCCTGCAATCAAAGGCTAGGCTGTGCAGCTCAGCAGCTGTGAGCACGCGCTGCCAGACACAACGACTGTTGTTTTTTGCAAGTATATAAATATTCATATAAGGGTAGTGATGTCAAAAGAAACACCTATCTAACTGGTCGGAGAGAATATACGTCGACAATTAGAGGGACCCCTATTGACAAAATTAAAATAAACAACACTTTTTTTCCAGAATTGTGACAGCTTCAATGAATTGTTATTAGATTTCTATATAATACTTATAGCCCCTAAACTTGTAATAATGATAATAATAATAATAACAAGGCAGTATTGCTACAGGCAATGAGTACTTGGGCCATGATATAGTAATTTTGAGGACAATATATACTAGTATTCAAATATGGTCTCAAATTTCCTCCTGTCAAATAGGTATTTGATTAACTGGTTATTAACGATGCGACTCAGGTTCAAAGGTCAATTTTAGCAATTTTTTTTATTTCAAATTTCGAACCACTGACACGTGGTCTTTCTTTTGGGGAAAGGTGTTGGGTCACATCGTACCGGGAAATTCCTTAAATATTACTAAAATGACAAACTATCAGCTACACCGCGTGCCATTATTCCCCTTTTGTCTTAACGGTCGCGGATTACCGACCACGATATCTTTGATAAACACAGAGAGATTATGTATAGGCTTTGCGGTGTAGTGCGCATGCGCTAGCTTCAACGTTAGGCCCAGCGTTTTGAACTCCGCATGTATCGGTACGGCAAACACGTCGAGCAGACCAAAGCCGGCGCTCGCGCTCTGTACCGTCGAAAAAGCAAGCAAGGTCCACAAAAGCGGACCTGAAAAAGACGGCAACGTGCGCAAAGGTCGATTTAAATGTAAAACAGTCCGACTTTGGCTCATACTCCCTGCAATAACGATCAAGAATGCAGTGAAGAGTCAGATGGGCCGAGGACGCAGACGATAACGGAGACGTGCTCAGTTCAACAACTATGAAAGTATTTGACACGCTGCTTTTCGAACATATTAGGCTATGCTGATTACATACCCGAGTCCAAAAATTAGCCTGAGCGAGATGAAACTTCTGTTAGTTGCGATAATTTTATCACTCTTGCTGTACATGCTTGGTATTAGTATCGTGTTCTTTTATATTTTTAAACTCGAGTTTTCTATCGTGCAGTCTTTTCGTGTCTGCTGAGAAACCTTGAACAACACCGTACCCGACATCACGCGACATTTATGTCAAGGAGTTTCCCAAGCCAGTGCAGGAGTTCATACACACATAATGTAGATTCACAAGAGCAAGTTCACCGATCTGCTAATTTTTCGAAACGAAATGCAAATATTTTTTTATTTCATGCCTTTTCTTTCTTTAAATATAACCCAAAATTTAAATTACGTCAAACGTGAATTGCGAGGGTTCACAAATGATTCTTGTGTGCGTGTGTCTAAACTTATCAACTACCTGCAGACTCCACAGCTGCTAGCTGGACCTCAACACTGAACGTAAAACAAACCCGGCTCAACTTCTAGAAGTGCTGAAACTAGCAATTTTTGATATATGAGGGCAGTCATCGAAAGTTTGACTAAAAGTAAAAATCTCCGAAATAATTATGTGTGCGCTGGTATTGCGCAAGTCGAGTGACTCCACTGTAGACTAGTCGATACTCTGTCTCTCGGAACACGCTGTCGATGACAGCCTGCACTGTTCTTCGCTACGGCGTGATTATTATTAGTTTGAGAAAATCGGTACAAGAACACATATAAACAAGTCATCGTTGATGACACAGTTCCCGCTTGTCCATTTTGTTATAACCTTTGGTGTCTAGGTAGCTGTGGTCTAGGTAGCTGTAGAATGACATTGATGCAACGGTGCATCAGGCCTGTGACTTGCATAATAAAGTAATCTGAGGAACGTTCAATAAATGACTCATCTCTGCCGGTAATGACCACTGAAGGAACTTTTGATTACATCACACATAACGATGCCCTCACTGCCTCTAGTGTCATGACGGCACATACTATACACATGGTTTGGTGGAATTTTCGAAATGCTATGGGATCGGGTATGTTGTTGTAATCAGCCATCAGCCATTCGAATCATATAATGAAACAAATTAATGTGCACAAGAATGCAGCCATAGTATTTTATCTTCGTATCATGTTTGAACAAAATCAGTCCATCGAGGGACAGTGACCTATGTTTATGTTTCAAAGACATAAAAAAATCACACCAAAATTGAAATCAAATGGCTGTCTATTGACCATATGGATCATAGCACAAAATTAGTAGACATGCATATGTATGCCATAGTACTTTATCTTTGTACCAAGTCTCAACAACATTGGTTAAGGAATATTTGCATATGATTAAACCTCAAAGACATGAAAAAATCCAAAAATGACCATCGGGCAGCGATATTGGAAAAAAATGACAATCTGGCAGCCATATTGGAACATGTCACGAAGTAAATTGACATGTACGGTATGCCATAGTGCTTGATCTTTTTGCCAAGTTTGGACAAAATGGGTGTAATGACCTTTGAATTACGCTTCAAAGACATGCAAAATTCAAACAAAATGGCAGTTCTGCAGCCATATTGGATCCTATCGCAAGGTTAATTGATACATACATATGCATGCCATTGAACGTGCTTTGCCTTTGTGCCAAGTTTGAACAAAATCGGTTCAAGGATGTTTGAGTTACGGTTCAAAGACATGAAAAAAACGCAAAAAAATGGCCGCCTGTCAGCCATATTGGATCATTTCACGAAATAAATTGGTGTTCATATGGAGGGCATACTGTTTTGCTTTTGTGCCAAATTTGAACAAAATCGGTTCAAGGGTGTCTGAGTTTTGGTCTAAAGACATGAAAAATCACAACAAAATGGCTGCCTCACGCCCATATTGGATTGTATCGCAATATAATTTAACATGCATCTGTAGGTCATAGTGCTATGCCTTTGTGCCAAGTTTGAACAGAATCGGTTTGAGGATGTTTGAGTTATGGTTCAAAGACACGAAAAATCGCAAACAAAATGGCCGCCTCGCGGCCATATTGGATCGTGTCGCAAACTAATTTGACATGCACATGTAGGCCATAGTGTTATGCCTTTGTGCTAAGTTTGAACAGAATCTGTTCAAGGATGTCTGAGTTATGGTCCAAAGACATGAAAAATCGCAACAAAATGGCCGCCTCGCGCCCATATTGAATCATATCGCACAATTATTCGACAAGGATATGAAAGCCATTATTGTTATGCCTTTGTGCTAAGTTTGAACAGAATCTGTTCAAGGATGTCTGAGTTATGGTCCAAAGACATGAAAAATCGCAACAAAATGGCCGCCTCGCGCCCATATTGAATCATATCGCACAATTATTTGACAAGGATATGAAAGCCATAGTGTTATGCCTTTGTGCCAAGTTTGAACAGAATCTGCTCAAGGATGTCTGAGTTATGGTCCAAAGACATGAAAAATCGCAACAAAATGGCCACCTCGCAGCCAAATTCGATCGTATCACAAAATAAATCGACGTGCATCTGTAGGTTATAGTGCTATGCCTTTGTGCCAAGTTTGAACAAAACTGGTTCAGCAGTGTCTGAGAAACTGTTGATGACGAACGGACGGACGGACGGACGGACGGACAGACAGGACCCAATCTATAAGTCCCCGCCGGACTTCGTCCGCGGGGACTAATAAAGTTTGAAAAATAACACGAGTCAATCTCTCCCGTCGTAACGAAGGGCGACAAGTTTGCAGTGCGGTGCAAAAGCTAAGAAAATACGACAGATATTTTATGTTGTCAAGAGTTACGTGTGTTTGTCTCATCTTGAGGTAGGAAAACTAGCAAGTGACGTTCCGTTCGCACAGTGTCGGCGCTAACATGAACTTGACAATCACTTTTCACAAAGAACATGCATAAACCTGCATAAATTGCCGATCGCGAGACAGGAAGTAGACAACTTGAGTCAAGAACAAGTGAATGCCCGACGCGATCGCGCGACGACAGCACATAAGTCTCGATCGGATAGACTTTTTTACGCAAGTTTCGACGTCTTCGTCTTGACTGTGAACTCTGGTAACCAGATTGTAACCGTTGAGACAACAGTATACAGTTAATATGCTAGTTAAACGTTCCGAAAATGGATTAAATCGCTAAGTACCCCTTTGGGTTTGTTGTGTAAATACCACCCGCTGCTGGCACAAGGCATTTGCCAGTTCAGTGTATAATTTCTTTCTATTTTCACACGATCTGCAATCCTAAACATATTCAAAATTCCCAAAACTGACTCTAAATATTTCAACTTAGTCCTGGTGTACGAAAATTCGCAGAAAATGGTGCGCGAGTCGGACTAATTGGTCACAATGTGTGACGCATAGGTCGTTTACACAAATCGTCGATTTTCTCAGTTCCGTTTTTGGCAGTGCGTACATTATTCAAATAAGTATAAGTCGGCGGCGCCTGGACAGATTAGCCTGATTTTTCACCTGTGGACAGTGAATGACTATATCTGAAAGACCGTGTCTCAGATTTCCGATAAAGGGCCTGGAAGTGAAGATATCATGACAAACGTGAACAAAGGCCGATAATTTATGCAAAAAACGTCAAGTTGACACTTTGAAGGTGCATTGTGCGAAAACAAAAGCGAATTTCAAAAATCCGGGACACGGTTTTTTGCCCAGTATACCCAGCCGTCGATTGCCGTAAACAGATCACCAAGGCCGATTGGAGATTTGTACTTACACTTTTTTGAGTAAAAAAACTAAAAAACACGTGTTTTTGAGTAAAACAGCCGTATGCGCACTGTTTTTAAAAAACTAACAAATTTTCTGAACTCTTCGGTGACCGAGCAGATAAAAAAAGTACCACATGTCGGGTGTGTGACCACGTCTTCTTTGTGAAAATGAGGATTGAAAATAAGTGACAATGAACCCGAGTCGCTACCTTAAACGAAGCAATGGCATGGCAATGGCAAAATATGTCTAGCAACTTTTGTTGAATTTGAAGCAGACGTTCTTCATTTATAGTGGAAATTGCTGAAACTCCCTAAATATTCAAATTACAGCAAATTTATTTTGTTCTCGATGGTAGATGTCTAATAAATATTAATATGTGTACAAATAACATAGTTTGTTTAACTATATTATGGTGGAGATTTCAGAATCCGATCGTGACCACCCCCTCACAAAGTCTAATAGAGCGTCCCTAAGTGAATTGTTCTGGCATTGGGAAGCAAACTCAACATTACAGGATTTTATTAGAGCCATTTAAAGGGCCTGGGAGGTAACGGCAAAATTTAACCAACCTCAAGTTACCATTTAATTTTCGCAGATATTCATTGCTATCTATAAATTTTGCTTATGGCAGAATAGGTGAAACAAAGAAAATATTTTTTTTTAATTCTGCCATTTTCTAAAGCTTGCCATACTATTTGAAAAAAAGGGTACAAAAAAAGTGGATTCCTGTTCCATCCTGAAGTAGGTTGCACCATGTTGTATTTGTAAAGATGGAAAGATTGCACATGCACCATTCTTGGTGTTTATCATAATTGTAGGGCAGTACTGTGGCCATATTTGGGAGGAGAACGGTTGCCTTACAGAAATCTATCCATGTAGTCCAACTCAATGGATAATTATACTTGAAGAAACATCGTAGATTCAGAACATTTCCATGAACTAACTTTAATATAATAATAGAAACAAACAATATATTTAAATGTTGTGCAAAATTTGCATCAACTTAATGAGTGTTTGATATAACCTACTAATCTATGAACTGCTAGACAAACTTTTGAACTTTTAATCAAGTGTCACACGTAGCACCAGAAATCGAAGCACAATCTGAAAACCTTTTTGAAAATAACACAACTTGCGTGTTTTTTCCTGAGGTAACATTAAAACACAACTGAATTGACTACATTATCAAACAACATGTGCACTTATTACACGTAACTCTCTTGACAATTGGGTTTGGAAAAATACAAGATGTATCCACTAAACGAGTGGTAACCTACACATGTATGAAACTATTGAACACATTTATCAAACATTCATTATTTATACAAGTTGAATAGTTGTTTGAATGGAGATTGTCCGTGAAACATGGTTAATTTTCCATTCTATATGAACAATGAGAGGAAGTGAAAAACACAACATAATTGGCTTTTAAGGTTATTTTTATGACAATTAGCAAAATGTCAGCACAACAGATTACACTGCATTTTTGCAATTGGTAGACTTGCTTTGTTAGACACTGCAGGATTATTGATTAATATACTGTCAGGAAATGGCTGAGTTAGCACTAATTTGGTGAATCAAGACGCAGATTCTGAAGTGATTGGATGCATGCATGCAAGCTGTTGTAAAAAGAGTCATTGACAATGACAAAGTCCCCACTTGTAATAGGAGTATTAGTCTTGATGGGGCAGGGAAATGTGGTCATTAAGAAGTATCACTGAAGTGTACATGTTGAGATCTATGGGCACATAGGTCTATGTTGTTGTTCCCAATTTGAAACATGACGCATGTCTAAGTTCTGGTTCTAATTCGGGAAAAAAGATCAGACCTCCAGCTGTACTGGCCAGCCAAGAAATACATATGTGCATAATAAATGACTTACAAGATGTGACATCTTAGGGTCTAATATCTTATCAAAATTGAAGGGTATAGAACTTGTTGTTACGGTGTTATGAATATATATGTATAATCAAGGTCAAAGGTCATCAACACTGGACAAAATGCTTGATATGCGCTTAGTACATTTACGTATATTGACGTATATGGAACACAATACTAATTGCATATGCAGTGCATATCTTTGTATATGGAACATTCCAATACGTTGATATGCGTTGGGTATTTCTATGAAGATCATGAGTATACGTAATGCAGATCTTTGCACACTAAGTGCACACTGTAGTTTTGCATTTTATTAGTATACGTACTGCATGCTTAATGTATTTGACACATGTACAGAATCAGTATATGTGTATATATTGTTGTATATCAAGCATTTTGCCCAGTGCAAGGTCACGTGACATTTTGGAAAAAAACATTGTATTGCTAATTAATCCCTATGCCAAGAATCAGACCTCTAGCTCTATTCGCTTGCCCAGAATTAGATATGTGCATAATTAATGAGGTAAAGCGTGTGTTGTCATAAGGTC
Source organism: Ptychodera flava (assembly GCF_041260155.1). Classification (NCBI taxonomy): domain Eukaryota; kingdom Metazoa; phylum Hemichordata; class Enteropneusta; family Ptychoderidae; genus Ptychodera; species Ptychodera flava. The sequence goes on from NC_091930.1 coordinate 30,389,042, forward strand.
ACCCATCCTACTAAATATAAAGAACATAGCACTTGTGGTTACTTATTTGTTGGCATAAACGTATATTTAAGGTAAAAGGTCATCGAGGTCACATGACAATTTTGTCAAAAATTTCTACCCTATAGTTATCCCTATATACCAAAAATCGGACATCCAGCTCTATTGGCTTGCTCAAAATTAGATATGCGCATAATTAATGAGGTACAATATGTGGCGTCATAAGGTGTCCCATCATACCAAATATGAAGGGTGTAGCACTTGTGGTTACTGAGTTGTGGACAAATATGTATATTTGAGGTCAAAGGTAATTGAGGTCACGTGACGTTTTGTCAAAATAATTGTATTACTAAGTTATTCTTATATACCAAAAATCACACCTTTAGCTCTATTGGCTCGCTCGAAGTAAGATATGCGCATAATTAATGAGGTACAATATGTGGTGTCATAAGATGTCCAATCATACCAAATATGAAGGGTGTAGAACTTGTGGTTACTGAGTTGTGGACAAATATTTATATTTGAGGTCAAAGGTCATTGAGGTCACATGACGTTTTGTCAAAATAATTGTATTGTTAAGTTATCCCTTTATACAAAAAATCAGACCTCTAGCTCTATTGGCTCGCTCAAAATTAGATATGCACATAATTAATGAGGTACAATATGTGGTGTCATAAGGTGTCCAATCATACCAAATATGAAGGGTGTAGCACTTGTGGTTACTGAGTTGTGGACAAATATGTATATTTGAGGTCAAAGGTAATTGAGGTCACGTGACGTTTTTTTCAAACAAATTATATTAACTCATCCCTATATACCAAAAATCAGGCCTCTAACTCTATCGGCTCGCTTAAAATTAGATATGCGCATAATTAATGACGTACGATATGTGGCGTCACAAGGTGTCCAATCATACCAAATATAAAAGGTTTAGCACTTGTGGTTACTGAGTTATGGACAATAATGTATATTTGAGGTCAAAGGTCACCAGGTCACATGATATTTTGTAACAATGTCTGAGATATCTGCTCGAACCAATGGACTCACTGATGGACTCACGGACGGACATGACCCAATTTATAAGCCCCCTGGACTTTATCTGTGGGGACAAAAAACTGTGTCACTGCATCCTTTTGGCAACATGAATACGATGAGAAACTATTTTTTTTTCCTTGGCCTTATACATGGGAGTCTATGGAGGTGTAAACTAAAAACTCCTCTAACACGGCCAAATTTGATCGCAATGTAAAACAAATCGACGTGCAACTGTATGGGGTTGGGTACTATTCTTGTGCAAAATTTGAAAGAAATTGACCAGGGCGCGTCTGAGATATCTGCGTGAACCGACGGACGGACGCCATGGACATGAGCAAACCAATAAGTCCCCCCAGACTTCGTCCAAGGAGATTAAAAACAACGCAACAGTTATTACAGCTACACCGGCGGTAGGTTCATATCCAGAGCCCCGTACGGTCTGCCGCCGTCGCTTGAAAACAATCTCATAAACCCGGCCATATGGGCAGCTGTGTATGGGCAGCTGGATACTTGACTTCCCGGAGAAGGCGAGCTGTCACGTTCAAGCTCAGGATTATATTTCAGTAAATTTACCTTACGTAGATGAAATCTTGTCTATAGGCTGAAATTTCGCCGAAGTTTGACAAAATTACATCGATTTTTCAGGTTCATCTCCGACATTTTTGAGTTTTGAGTGCAGACAGAAATAAGTTTTGAGGCAACATGGCTGCGACCAAGCTGCTACCCCATGTTGACCCCAAGTGAAAATGTGTTCGCGATCAAATCTTCCTATATTTTTTTCAGAATTTTCGACAAAATCATTGCTTCTTACATCTTTTGTAAAATATAAAATACTTAAATAAAAATGCGATGTGCCAAGTCTCCAGATTTCTAAAATATTGTTCGTTGACTGGTCGACGGAATACTCATTTGGCAAACTTGTGACGCAGTTGAAATTCAATACTGACCGCCAAATAATCGAGACGAGATCATTCTAGACATCCTCCAAATTATCCAACCATTTGCATTGGAGTTCAGCTCGCTTTGAGTATGATGACATTCTTCTGCCTTCCTTTAGATCGACCCTAATTTCTCCCATTTAGGAAATAAATACACAAGCTGCCTCGACAAAACTTCGTGCACCATCCAAGACCAAACGCACTACAAATCTGTCTTGACGTCATCATCTCCTTACATGGTAATCGGCTTACCGTATTTTTTAGCAATTGAAAGGAGACACAGAATACGTCAGAGTATTCAGTTTCAAAACTATTACATTGTGTGATGTTGTCAAAAAAAGGTAATGTTACTGCAGTGGTATAAATTACAAAACACAAAAGTTCAAATCAGTTTATTTTGACTGGCTTTACCCAACATTTCATATTGTTTCTTATGCAAGATTTGACCACGTGCTTACTGGCGACCCCTTTACATGCAAATTTTGTGTCAAATGATGTGTTCCCCTGGAAAAACAAACGTACGATTTCTAAATGAAGGAGGCGAAATTTGCCCTCAAGACTCGAAACCATCCCTTTATGGGTGTACCTAGCTATTTTGAACGAGCTTCTCGAATCTGCAGCTCTATTTCGAAATTATGGTCTGGTTTTCTCAGCTCAAGGATAAGTGTTCTCCATCGCTGCGGGCATTACTATTCTCAACAGGGGGTACAGTTTCCAGTCGTAATGTTTTTCATTGTGTCCGGGATATAAAACCTTTCCTTTTCACACTTTCACTTTGATTAACACTAATATACATCTTGTCAGTGATTAAACATGTTTCAAGTTTAAATGTTGAATTCTGGTCTCGAGCCCTCCTGTTCGACCAAACTGAAATTACCCCTCACACTTTGGCTCGTCCAGTGGGTGCAGCAAGGGTCGTGCCATCGCCTAAGAAACGGAGGGTGCATTAATTGTTGCATTTCAATGCACATTTTGATTATATCAGAAGATTTTGTGGCAAAAACTCAGATAGAGAAGCATTAATATTCACATCTCACTTATTCAAGACTGGCTGAGAGCAGCACTTCCATTCAGTTAACATCATTACGCCATTTATTATGCCAAGAAAGATGAAGCCAGGACATTTTTATTTTAATTGCCCATGTTTGGGATAAATAAAGTTCTATTGAATTGAATTGAATTAATTGAATTGAATTGAATTTGCCCTCCCTGGTCTCAGCCAGAAATGGTTATACCTTACAGAGTTTTTTCCCACGGAATGAAAACAAATGTACTTGGGCTGAGGCCCAAGTACAATATTAATAATTAACACTTTCACTGCGTAATTAATTTTTATACGTGCTTTCCTGTGCGTAGTTTTCTATGGGTATGTGGCCTTATAAATATTAATTTACATGCATGTGCTATATCTTTGTAATTATTTGAGTATTCGGGGCATTTTTTTCAACGAGTATTGCAATATGACAGAGCATCATAAAAATGCACAAAAGGTCATGTGACATGCCTTGAAGATCACGTGATCATGGCGGCCATATTGGATTTTACAAAAAAAAATCAAAAAATGTTGCATTTTTTGTTATTTCAACATATAAATGTATTTTTCTCAGCTTAACACTTTAAAAATTACCACTTACGTTTTATCAACTCAAATTCAGTGGGAGGAACACATACGCTAAAACATATTCCACGTAAATGAGATTAATATGCATATTTATTACAAGTTCATCTTCGAACAACAGGCATCATCTGACATTCAAAAGAGAGCTATGTTCTATTTCAGCTTATATACTGGTAGCCAGTCCGATGTGTAATTGTCATTGATAGATTGATGTCGTACAACATCCACAGGATACCCCATCAACGTTTGTGATGTCAGTCACCGGTCCTTTGTCGCACTTTGTCGCATGCTCAGATTGCCTACCTTCCTGTCAGTGTCTTGCTTGCAATCTCTGTGTTTGCTCAACTGGTTTGGGAATTTGAAATTTGACTTTCGCCATCTCGTCGAGTTCAGTTTCAAGATCAGTGACAATTCCACTATTAGTGTCTAGAAAACATGCTCAAGGGCTTTGTCGGTGTTAAACTTTGCCCGCATCGCCATTTTTAAATACCCTCTGAGAGAAAAACAACAATCGATCACACGATCCTTACAAATCACGGCCGAGAAATAACCGAATATGGCGGCATTTGTTTACAAATTTGGCGCGCATGCTCATTTAGGTTTGACCTCTACCTCGTATACTACGCTAGGCTTGAGGAAATAGTCAACAAACATGATGTAGATCAAACAAAGCCAACGTATATCGAACGCATATAAACGCGTACGTTCTTGGCGCGTTTACGCGCCTCCCGCAGTCTGGCCGTTGGCGCAGAATGCGCCCTCCCGCGGTGAAAGTGTTAATATAAGTATTATTTAGAAATAATAATGAGAATAGTAATAGGTTCAATTTCCGTGAAAATTTCACCATAAGGGTATTTTGGGTCGAAAAGACCAACATGATATCAGTTTCACTGCCCCATGTTTCCATGGTAACCATTTTAGGGGTTGAAAATTTCAGTTTTGCTAATATCCCATGAAAAGTTACTTTGATTGATACATGAAAATTACCTAGTGGGGGAGTTCGGGTCAGAGAACACAAAAACCAGACTTATGTTGATGTTTCGAGTTGCCATGGTAGCTATTCTGGGATTGAAAATGTTACTCTTTCACTAATTCCTATTAAAGAACTATTGATTGATGTAAAAAATCATAATAAGGGTTTTTCTTGTTAGCACACCAAAACAATCACTCTCATTTTAATGTGAGATGTTTCCATGGTAACCATTCAGGAATAAGAATTACCAGTTTTTCAAAGATTCGACCTAAAATCCAGTAACCGACAGAATATGTTATAGCAAAGGGATATTTTGGTTAGAAAGACCAAATATCCAGTGTAAAAACCAGTAATCAACAAAAATATTATATCAAAGGGTTATTTTGGGTTAGAAAGACAAAACATAATATCAATTTTTACTGCCCTGTGTTTCCATAGTAACATTTTGCGTTTTAATATTTCAAAGTTTTCCAAATTCCATTAAAAGTAATCCCAGTTACTATGCAAATGCTCTCTTAAGTGTATTTATAACAGCATGAACTCCATGTTCATTTTTGTTTCATGTTGCCATGGTAACCATTTAGGTTTTTTATTTTAAACCATGCAAATTTTAGATCAGGGGTATATTTTTCGTTAACCAGACAAGGAAAGGCTATTTTACGAGATTCTGCCAATGAAGTGAATATTCTAGTCTTTTGATGTGTATATTTGCACACCTTTAATGCCCAAGGAAAGAGGTATAATGGACGACAGTGGACTCAAATGTTTTGTGACCTATTAACAACCCGTTTCACTCTCAGAGTTGTATGCAAATTTTAAAAGTTGCCATGACAACCTGGCAACAACATGGCCTTTTCAGCACTGAGACATACTGTAGCAGGGCTAAAAATTGGCCACGGCCCTTCTGCCGGAGGAGGCATAATTTCTGTGTCATTGTGATTGATACATTATTATCAAAATGCAACGAGAATGCGTTTTATTGGCCATCGTTTCCTGTGCCTGCCATTCAAGTACTCAGTTCAGATATTGAAACTTTGTTGCAAAGTTCCACCGCACGGCCGGTCGTCTTCGTAATTTCCAGAACAAAGTCACATTATGTGCCCAGCTGGGTTTGACTGCATTTATCTACCTCGTCCCAAAGTGAAGACAGATCTTTCAACCTTTCAGCTTGGTGAACAACGCATTTATTGATTCGCCAAAGGCCTTGGATTCGGTTATTTTTGCACAAGTGCTACATGGACATAGAAAAAAAGTTCGACTCACCTAACCCTCTCCATTGTTGAATACAACCACGGTCCATGATGAGAGTTTTTGAATCAAAACTGTAGCCGTGCTCGAATACAAAATAATGTATTCTCATTAAATTACGTCATTCTTCATATACAAGAGTCAGCATTCCAAACCTGTCACCTTTTTTTTCAAAGTTTTGAGAAGGGCGGTATTTCCATCTGAATGATTGAACGACGTGAAACGCAAAATTCCATCGCATATTATCCGGCAATATGTGCACTGTACAGTACAAATACTGTATACGCTGCAGCCAGTGCAGGTACGTATATACTCCACAAAATGGCCACAGACGGATTTTCTAAACGTCCTCCTTGGTACCTTAGAGACTTACATGTGATGTCCTGGAAAGTATTCTCTGCAGTAATTCCAGTTTCTGTCAACATGCACACATTTTATAGCTCAACGACATGATAGCACGAGACAGTTCTACTGTACTATACACATTCTCACGCTCGCAGGCTCAATTGCGCATGCTCATACTGGCAGACTACGTCAGCTGCGTTTTGCTTCCGGCGCGGCCGACTTGGCAACTTAGGTTGAGCAAACAAACAACGAACAGCCGAACGCACTCTCAGTGATGGCGGCCATCGTATTGTGTGCATACCGAGACGATCGCTCGCCGTGCGCGTGTTGTTCCTCGAATTCTGACCCATAATCATTTAAAAAATGCATTCAAATGTGATAGTGAAAGCTGTTCCCAATTAGTAAGGTGGCATACTCAGCATAGCTGGATGTTTATCGCTAGTTTACCTTTGACCTCGCCACATTTTCAGGAGAAGCTTCTTAGCACGGACAATTTGATAACATAAAGCATGGCGGTCTGTAAGTATTTTCATTAATGTGTTGTGTAATTTACGAGGTTCAGATTTTAAGTAAATCAATTTTAACAAGATTGAAACCGATTTAACCGTTCCACAGTGATTTAATCTGTACATTTCATGCCGTGATTTGTCATGGGTAATTTTTTATGCGTGTGGGTTTTTTATTTACGTCCATATGTGCTTTGCAGTTGAGCATAGTTTTTCGGACCATCACGCATGTCTCCCTTGTAACAGGTTTGTTTACACCCTGTTATATTTTCTGGCGCCTTTTTCAATCGTCTGTTGGCCAAGACTGTAAAAATGTCATTCGAATTTCATGCTCGTGTGCTAAAAAACCGGTGTCGTATTGTGCACGGAAAATAAATGGCACAAGTTATCCATGCTCCAATTTTATCGTGGAGTAAAGATTGTTTCAGAGTACAGTTTTAGTGAAGACATTCTGATGTTCACCCGTCCAATTTTTGTTGTCTCTGTAAGAGAGTCATTGCTTCATGGCAGCAGGCAGAAAGCAATAACAAAACCTATCGGCCAGGGACACACGTAGTGAAATGGTCCAGACACTGTAGAGTACGGATATGTGCGGTGTGTGATGCATTGTGTAAGGCAGGAAAGAAAAAGAAAGACAGTAAAAACAGGGGCAGACCAAGCAGTGACATTTCTGGTATCACTGGCAAGGAGACAGGAAAGACGGGGAAACTACAGAGTGAAACTCATGGCAGTACAAATCTAACAGCAGCTGTAAAACAGAGGGCAGGAAAAAAGATGAGAAGATTCATTCCCTTGCAGAGACAGAGGTTCAATGATCTCATTGAAGAAATGGAGTGTCCCATTTGCAAAGACATAATAGATGGATATATACAACTTTTGTGTGATGGACCACATGTGTTTTGTGCTGAATGTTTGTGTCAGTGGTTGCAAGTTTCTTCATCCTGTCCTGTGTGCCGTCTCTCTATTATGTGTGAATCTATTGTAAGTCCCCCCATTACCTTTGCAAACATGCTATCAAATGCCACAGTCACATGTGATTATGGGAATGTCGGTTGTAAGTCAGTTGTGCCACTGCAAGATCTGCAACACAGCACGGAACAGTGTGTTTACCTGTCCATTGCTGGAGACCACTGCTTCTCGTCAGTGAGCCCATTTCCCTTCAGAAGCCAACATACTCCAGTCCCCATTCCTGACACAATCAATACCGAGACACCAAATGATGAAACATCAAGGGATAGGCAGAACAATATATGTGCAGTGAAGGCTGCAGAAATTGTGTTGCAGAATGCATCAGCGGTGCATATGCTGCTACAGTATGAAGAAATGGCAACAACACTTGTCAAGAAAAAAATAGAAGCAAACAGAAGTTATGATAGTTTGATAAAGGTTAAAACCAAGGGCCAGGTGAGTTTTTTACCAGCATTACTCTTGCTGATCTATACCCACATATCAATATACAGTTAGATTTTGGAGTAAATTCTTCTGATAAAGCTATCATGGAATATGATAATTTGTAAATTTGTATTTGTAATAACATTTATTTGGTTTTGTAGAACATGTGTGACCTGGTAGTGGTTCAACAAATTAATTTCATCAAGTAATGAGCTAATCCAATTTCATGAATTTACCACCCACATATACTTTTGAAAGATGAATTTGGTTTTTCAATTTTTGGTGTGATTTTTTTCAGCCATTGTGTATAACATATACACCAAAGCCACGAAGAACAACCTCAGAAGCTAGCACTAGGACAAGACGTCAGAGGGTGTTGCAGTTAAGTCAGAGGAGAGACGATGCTGCAGCTGAGTGAGCGGAGGTGAGACACCAACAAAAGGACAAGAAGGAAAATCCTCCAGATCTTGGGACTCACTCCTGACATACCTCCAGGTGCTGGCCTTCATTTGGAAGTTGCTATGGGAACAACATGGGCTGCTAAGAGGAAATTACGGCGTTACTTCAAGGCATGGCATGTTAATATTGGAAGTGAGGTATGTTATGCAGGTCATTTTCCACCACACTCATCAAGGTCACTGTCCTTCTTGACCTCACAACCATGAATTTAATAATTAAAGTCATGTTTGGAATTTTCCGGAAATTTAATTAGTTGTGTAAGAGAAAGAAATTTAGAACAGTAATTAGCATGTCAATAAAAGTTCTAGATTGTTCTTATATGCTCTTATATAAGGACATGAGTATTAATGCTGGGACAGCAGGCTTGCAGTCAGACTTTGGGATTGTGTGCAAACTCTATTATGATCATGTAGAGGAAGACTGTGGATAAGCAATCTTGTTATCACATATTACTGAATAAAGTTTTACTGTTGTTTTTGCATCTTGTTCATATTTGTCTTCAGGTCTAGCAAACTTACCCGGCATGGTACAATACCTACCAGTGAAATTTGGATAAAGTTAGGTGGGGACGAGGTTCAGGGAACCCTGAGAATGGTTTACCAAGTTGCTAACATCAGCAATCCAAATGTAGCAGATAATACAGTGATTTGGAGAACATTTGCAGCACCTGATTCCTATTACAATTTAGAAATAGCTTTAGCTATTAACAAAGGTCAGGTAGACAAACTGGATGGCACAAAGTGGAAGTAAGTCTAAACATGCATAGTGTGTTTTACTAAACAATGAACAGGTTGTACCATATATCTATTTTGGTACAATATTTGGAACTTAAGATACATACATATTGGTTATCCAAGTTTAATACATGCATTATACTGCTGATCCAAAAATCTGAAAAACAATGTGCAAATCTGACCAAACTTATGCAGCATAAATATGATACCTACATTAAATAGTACAAAAGGCAAAGTTGTTTTCTTACATGTACAAAATGCATTGATGTGTAGAAACATGGGTATTGATTTAGAATGGTGTGGACAATTGTCTTACATTCCACTTTGATTTATTTCAGGGACAAGACACTATTAGCACGGATGATGGGAGATTATGGGTATCTGGCCAAGAGTTATGGATTGTCTGGACCAAATGGTATGAAATGTATACTTGCATGCTATGACTTATACGTAAGAAAAGTTGAGGCACTGACAGGACAGGCAATTTATTGTGTACACTTCAGTTTTACCTTTGATTTACATGTGTACGTCCTTGACCTATCAGTTTGCAATATGTGTGACTGTTAATAATCAGCATGCATTGTGTATGATATGCTGTAGGACACAATTATGATAATTTGTTGTAGTTTTTCGTTGACTTAAAACATTCACAGCTAACATTGATTAGTCAGATAAATTTAAAGGAAGGGGTACATAGTGGGTCAGATCTTGATAAATATTTGCAAGCTATTGACAAATGATTGTTTTCCTCTGTAGAAATTCTTGTGTTTATTTCTCAATTTAATTCTTACACATAGTAATAATATGTATACTGGCAATGCAAAATGTAGTAACCATGAATTTCTTTGAAATAAATATTTAAATTGATAAGTTTGCATATTACAGGTACATCCTCTCCAAGAGTTCACACATGCACATCAAATTGACTTCATGAACACCAGTCATGTCTATACCTACTAAGGTTTTTAAGTAATTATGTCAGTTTTTCTTCCTTGTCTTCCTCACATTGAAATATTTCAGGAAATATTGTTCGTATGCTGTGTGATCAGCAAGGAACAAGCACAGTTGCTGAAGGAGGAACAACTATTGTCATCAATGAAGAAGAGAACCCTTGATGATATCGGAAAATGTCACAGTGAATTTCTTTCAACTGGTGGAAACCTAAGGCATGCCATGCAGCACTACAATAGTGTCAGAAAGCCACTTTTCAATGTACCACTGCACAGAATATGTACTAATCAATTCAATCCACTATGTTGTTTGCTTCCATTGACCAACTAAACATATAGCTCTGTTCTGTTTCAATCAGTTCACTTTACCTTTCTCTGAACAGTTCAACAGACCACACTGTGACATATCTACATGTATGCATGCCACTATGTCCATAATGGTGTGCACAAATAGAAGTTATTAGTGAAGCTATATGCGAAAACAACTTGACAATGAAGCCAGCACATACATGTATGTCAGCATTTGTGATCAATCTAGTTGTTGTATATTTGTATGTAGTGTTTTCTTCATAGGTAGGTATAAAAGTTACAAGATATTGTCATACATTAAAAGTAAAAGATACATGTGCTAACCCTTATATTTTATAACAGGTTGCAGTCCTAGGGTTGCACATCAGTCCTGGTTTGTTTTAATAAAAGTTTTTCACCATGATGGAAGCTAGCTGTGCAGTACTGGATATCAAGATCATCACGACTCTGGAGAGAGATGATGACATTGATGAACCCGTGCTGAAGCCTGCTGGATTTGACACATATGTAGCCATGTTGAAACAATTCGAGACATTACAGTGTGAAGCGAAAGAACTCCAAGAATAGGCTAAGACCTTGGTTGATAGTGTTGAAAAGGCTCTCCTTGCTGATGATGATTGTGACAATGATGGTGATGATGACGACAACAGTGAAGATGATGGCAGACCGCCACTAATGACCTTGGGCAAAATTTAAAAAAGCCCAGGAGAAAGTGCAGGAACTCAGTGAAGAAGCTGACAAGAAGGTTAGTATTAATGAATAGAAGACCATACTACATTAACAAAATAAAAATACATGATTGTGTGATAATTTTGAAATCTTGTGAGACACAATTAATTTCAGTGGCAGTAAGTTGCTAGCCAAGTCAAACTTTTTATCAAACTGGAATAGTTGCCATGTTAAATAAACATGTAATATTTGTTTAGCATGGCGTTAAATTTCCTGTATAATTTGAGAACACCCACAGATAACCTGTCTGGCAACCTGAGATCTCAGAGGGTCTCCTTCATCTTTGAAAATGGCATATTAAAAGCAGAAGTAAGATCATGTGATCATTGTGATGATAAGCAATAACATTGTCAATCTCAAGTGCAAAATCATGTCTATGCTGCATTTTCAGAATTTTGGCTTGTGCACATTTGTAGTGCAGTCATTTCCAGACAACACAGTGTTTATCTTTGTTTTCTCTGATATCTGAAGCTACAGACGTAAAAGCGAAACTGCCAAACAATGTGTTTTGTAGTGTGCGGTATTGACCCAGCTCTGCAGTCATTTTGTGTTGGACGTCATTCTTACCACGGGCAGGCATTCATCGGAAATCATGTGAACAAGTGCTGTAAAGTATGTGTTTTACAACTGTACACTGTTTTGTTGCTAAAGTCATTAAAAGGTTCAGTATTCTGCTTGTCATCAAGCTTTCAGTGTCAGATTTATTGTGTGTTATATATATACTACAGAAGATGTATTTCGTCTACATTATTTTGACCTACTTTCAGTGAAACAACTCTGTTTGCTTCTTTGAAAGAAAGTTATCATATCCTTTTTTTTATTTTTTGTGTTTCAGGAAGAAAACATTCAAACGTTGTGCAAGAGCGTCATCAGGACCACAGCAAGAATATGCCCATAGCTGAATGAACAGGCTGCACACATTTGTAGTCTGTATAAGCCAATATTTTCAAAATTTTCAGCCTGCCATAATCTTTAGAGTACAAGAAATAGAATGTCAGATGAATATATAAGCATTCTCAGTTCAAACATCTTACATTTAATGGCATATTACAGACAACACTTTCCTAATGAAAGTGTACCCCCCAAAATGCATATGTTAGAAGATCATGTCACCCCTCAGATTGAAAACACAGGGTTTGGCTTTGTTTTCCTCACAGAACAGTGTAGAGAGTATCCATCATGAGATTAGGAAGGGAATGGACCGGTATAGTAAAGTACCCGGCCATAATGGTTTAAAGAAATTAGAACTTATGGTAAGGGAGCATCATGTGATGACCAATTCAAGTCATGTGAAAGTGCCAAAAACACAAAGGGGTTCATACAGAACCAAATAAGCAACGTGAAATAATGATGGCCATAGTGATAAAAGTAAAGATAAATCATGATAAAACAAGTCATCGTTGATGACACAGTCCCCACTTGTTAATGGGTGCTTTGATTACAGGTCCTCAGAGAGGATAGAGTCCTCTTCATTAGGTCTGTGATAAAAATACTTTTGAATAAATTCGCTTGATACATGTCTGAGTTATAGTTCAGGAGATGAAAAAATCGTAATAAAATGGCCACATGGTGGCCATATTGGATCGAATCACAAAACAAATCAATGTGCATATGTATGACATAGGTCAATGTCCTTGTACCAAGTTTGAATAAAATTGGTTGAGATATGCCTGAGTTATGGCTCTGTACATGAAAAAATCGTAACAAAATGGCCGCATGGCGGCCATATTGGATCGTATCACAAAAAGAATCGACGTGCATATCTATGACACTGGTCAATGTCCTTGTACCAACTTTGAATAAAATCAGTTGAAACATGCCTGAATTATGGCTCTGTACATGAAAAAATCGTATGATATGTATAGCTATGACATTGGTCAATGTCCTTGTACCAACTTTGAATGAAATTGGTTGAGATATGCCTGAGTTATGGCTCTGTACATGAAAAAATCGTAACAAATGGCCGCCTGGCGGCCATATTGGATCGTATCACAAAACAAATTGATGTGCATAGCTACAACATTGGTCAATGTCCTTGTACCAACTTTGAATAAAATCTGTAGAAACATGCCTGAGTTATGGTTCTGTACATGAAAAAATCGTAATAAAATGGCAGCCTGGCAGCCATATTGGATCGTATCACAAAACAAATTGATGTGCATATGTATGACATAGGTCAATGTCCTTGTACCAATTTTGAATGAAATTGGTTGAGATATGCCTGAGTTATGGCTCTGTACATGAAAAAATCGTAACAAAATGGCCGCACGGCGGCCATATTGGATCGTATCACAAAAAGAATCGACGTGCATATCTATGACACTGGTCAATGTCCTTGTACCAACTTTGAATAAAATCAGTTGAAACATGCCTGAATTATGGCTCTGTACATGAAAAAATCGTAATAAAATGGCCGCCTGGCAGCCATATTGGATCGTATCACAAAACAAATCGACGTGCATCTGTATGACATATGAAGTAATCCTTGTACCAAGTTTGAATGAAATCGTTTCAGGCATCTCTGAGATATCTGCGTGAACGGACGGACGGACGGACGCACACACACACGCACACACACACGGACGGAGGGACGGATGCATGCACGGACGCACGGAGATGACCAAACCTCTAAGTCCCCCCGGACGGTGTCTGTGGAGACTAAAAATATGTAAAGAACAAATTAATTAAGTCAATAACAAACCAATATGTAAATAAAAACATTGAAATCTGATTCTTTCTATGAATCATATTTTTACTAAATTGATGCTTGTATTTTTAGTCCCCAAGATACCGTCCGGGGGACTTATAGGTTTGGTCATGTCCGAGTGTGTGTCAGTGTGTGCGTTTGTCCGTCCATGCATCCGTGCGTTCACGCAGATATCTCAGAGATACATGGAGCGATTTCATTCAAACTTGGTACAAGGATTACTTGATATGTCATACATAGGCACGTTCAATATATATACATATGCATGATTCAATGTGGCCGCCATGCGGCCATTTTATTACATTTTTTATGTACAGAGCTATAACTCCGACATGTTTCAGCCGATTTTATTGAAAGTTAGTACAAGGACATTGACCTTCATCATACATATGCACATAAATTTGTTTCACAACATTATCCAATATGGCTGCCATGCCATTGACCTATGTCATACATATATGCATGTCAATTTGTTTCATGATCTGATCCAATATGGCCGCATGGCAGCCATTTTGTTACAATTTTCATGTCCTTAGCCATAACTCAGGCCCGTCTAAATGGATTTTATTCAAACTTTGTACAAGGACTTTGACCTATGTCATACATATGAACACGATATGGCTACAATGCCACCATTTTGTTACAATTTTCATGTACGGAGCAATTACTTAATCATATCTCAACCGATTTTATTCAAAGTTGTTACAAGGACATTGACTCATGTTAATACATATGTATGTCGATTTGTTTCACGATATGATCCAATATGACCACATGGCGGCCATTTTGTTATGTTTTTTTTTTCATGTCGAAAGCCATAACTCTGGCAAGTCTCAACCGATTTTATTCAAAGTTGGTACATGGATATTGACTTATGTCATACATATGTATATAGATTTTTAGACAGTAAGATTAAATATGGCTGCATGGCTGCCGTTTTGATACGATCTTTTCATGTACAGAGCCATAACTCAGACATCTTTCCACCAGTATCATTCAAAGTTGGTATAAGGACATTGACCTATGTCATACATATGCACATTGATTTGTTGAACGGCGTGTAGCAGTATCATGTCAATTACCTAAGTTTCATAATTACACTGATGTGTCGAGAAATACTGCATTAGATTTCATGAAACTTGGTACACATGTTAAGCTTACATTGCTTTAACAATGAAAAAGGCAATTATCAGTGTCATTTTAATTAATTTGTAATTGCCTATTTAATGAACTTTCCTAATTAGAGTTATATATCCACAAATACTGCGTCAAAATTTGATGAAACTCGGTACAGATGTTGATCTCATAGTTTGTAAATACTGCATCAAACTTAATGAAATATAGTACCGGTGATAATATATTACTGTTAGGATAGTATGCAAAAATGTTCGGCAACATCCTGTTGATTCATTACTAATTGACTCATTTAATGACATTTTGTAATTAGGATGGCGGCCTATATTGGTTTTATGTTTTCACCACCGTGGAACTCATTCTTGGCCATTTAGCATGGCCATTTAAAAATACTGTATCACAGTATTTTTATCATAGACCTAATTAATGAAGAGGACTCTATCCTCTCTGAGGACTTTTAATTAAAGTACCAACGAACAAGTGGGGACTGTGCCATCAACGACTTGTTCAATTTAAAATTGATGCTTGAAAAGTCATCTTTATGGTAAGTCCAGTATATGTAATGATGAATTAAATGTAAACTTACCATTTTAGGATGTTTTCACATGTTTAAATGAAAGTTTCTTCCGGTTTATCTTACATGAAATATCATTGGAAAAGTTAATTTTTAGCATGAAAATAAGAATGAAATACTTCTAATGCTTTCATTATGATTTAGTATATATACTAACAAGTACAGATGTAAATAACCTTGTTTTGCTTATCTATTTACAGAATACAACGACCCTGGAAGTTGCAGGTGTCTATTTGGTTTCAAGTATATCTCATTTTTTAATTTTGTCTGTATTTTCATATTGTATTTAAAATAAAGGCATTTGATCATTTCAATTTGTATTTTTCAGTTTCTGTGTACCTTTCCCTTTCGTTTCCTCTATGTTTTGTTTAGCTCTTCATTTGTCCCTTTTTTAAAATGCAACTTTGTGGGATAAGTTACTTTTGATATTCAGAGAGTTTGTAAAAGATGTTTGCCCGAAACTTTGTTATCGGTACATGTAATTTATTTGAGTCTTGTCACTTCAAGAAATAAAAAAAATGTTTTATTCTATATGCACGTGCCTGTTTTGATCATTTATGTTATGGTGTGAAGTAATTTTTAATAACATTACAGTTAATTTGCCATTGTGCTGTTAAAACAATCACCGTACAATACAAATAAGGCAATAATACATTGATTTCTGCCTATATGATGAAAAAGGTGCCTCTCTAATTTTTGCCGTTTGTGGCGCTGTTCTGTGGCTTCCGATTGAATGTGTATCCGTAAAGTTCGCACACAAGTTAAAAGTCTGGGCCTGCTGGGTATCGCTTTAAACTGCTTAGTGTCACTTTTCCGACAAGCATTTAATTAATCCTTGGCCTAATGATGTCCCTCTCTCCGTACAGTATTATGTATAATTCTGCGCTGCACGTACAACAATTAGAAGTCACCTCTTTGACAAAATTAAAATAAACAACACCTCTTTTTCAGAATTCCCGGAGCTTCGATGAACTAGTGTTATTACATTTCTATAAAATACTTATAGCCCCTAAACTGGTAATAATAATAATAATAATAACAAGGCAGTATTGCTGAAGGCAATGAGTACTTGGGCCGTGATAGAGTTATTTTGAGGACAATATATACTACTATTCAAATATGGTCTTTAATTTCCTCCTGTCAATTAGGCATTTGATTAACTGGTTATTAAACGAAGCAATGGCATGACAACGGCAAAATATGTCTAGCAACTTTTGTGGAGTTTGAGGCAGGGGTTCTTTATTTATAGTGGAAATTGCTTAAACTCCTTAAATATTCAAATTACAGCAAATTTCTTTTATTCTCGATGGTAGATGTCTAATATTTAGATGGGCATATTTAGATTTCTACCCTATAGTTATCCCCATATACCAAAAATCGGACATCCAGCTCTATTGGCTTGCTCAGAATTAGATATGCACATAATTAATGAGGTACAATATGTGGTGTCATAAGGTGTCCCATCATACCAAATATGAAGGGTGTAGTACTTGTGGTTACTGAGTTGTGGACATATATATATATATATATATATATATATATATATTTGAGGTCAAAGGTCATTGAGGTCACGTCACATTTTGTCAAAATAATTGTATTGCTAAATTATTCCTATATACCAAAAATCAAACCTCTAGCTCTATTGGCTCGCTCAAAATTAGATATGCGCATAATTAATGAGGTACAATATGTGGTGTCATAAGGTGTCTTATCATACCAAATATGAAGGATGTAGCACTTGTGGTTACTGAGTTGTGGACAAATATATATATTTGAGGTCAAAGGTCATTGAGGTCACGTCACATTTTGTCATAATAATTGTATTGCTAAGTTATTCCTATATACCAAAAATCAGACCTCTAGCTCTATTGGCTCGCTCAAAATAAGATATGCGCATAATTAATGAGGTACAATATATGGTGTCATAAGGTGTCCTTTCATACCAAATATGAAGGGTGTAGCACTTGTGGTTACTGAGTTGTGGACAAATATGTATATTTGAGGTCAAAGGTCGTTGAGGTCACGTGACGTTTTGTTAAATAAATTATATTGTTAACTTATCCCTATATACAAAAATCAGACCTCTAGCCTTATTGGCTCTCTCAAAATTAGATATGCACATAATTAATGAGGTACAATATGTGGCGTCATAAGGTGTCCCATCATACCAAATATGAAAGGTTTAGCACTTGTGGTTACTGAGTTATGGACAACAATGTATATTTGAGGTCAAAGGTCACCAACGTCACATGATATTTTGTCAAAATGTCTGAGATATCTGTGTGAACCGATGGACTCACTGATAGACTCATGGACGTATATGACCCAATCTATAAGCCCCCTGGACTTTATCCGTGGGGACAAAAAACTGTGTCACTGCATCCTTTAGGCAATATGAATACGAGAAACTAAATTTTTATTTTTCTTGGCCTTATATATGGGAGTCTATGGAGAACTGCCTTATACATGGGAGTCTATGGAGGTGTAAACTGAAACGTCCTCTAACACGGCCAAATTTGACCGCGATTGTGAAACAATCGACGTGCATCTGTATGGGGTTGGGTACTATTCTTGTGCAAAGTTTGAAAAAAATTGACCAGGGCATGTCTGAGATATCTGCGTGAACGGACGGACGGACGGACTGACATGACCAAACCTATAACTCCCCCAGGACTTCGTCCGTGGGTACTAAAACAACGCAACAGTTATTACAGCTACACCGGCGGTAGGTTCATATCCAGAGCCCCGTACGGTCTGCCGCCGTCGCTTGAAAACAATCTCATAAACCTGGCCATATGAGCAACTGCGTTTGGGCAGCTGGATACTTGACTTCCCGGAGAAGGCGAGCTGTCAAGTTCAAGCTCAGGATTATTTGTCGATCAAATTTCTGTAGATTTACCTTACCTTGATGAAATTTTGTCTATAGGCTGAAATTTCGCCGAAGTTTGACAAAATTGCATCGATTTTTCAGGTTCATATCCGACATTTTTGAGTTTTGAGTGCAGACAGAAATAAGTTTTGAGGCAACATGGCTGCAACCCCATGTTGACCCCTAGTCCTGCGTACGATGCTATGTGCTACAGCTAACACACAGCATCGTACGCAGGACTAGCGAGAGAGTTGCCGACATCAACGGTTATCTGCGAGAAGTGAATAAAGGACTGTCATTTTTGGAAGCGATCGAGTAGCTGAGGTAGGCTGGGATACGACTTGGGCCCAAGAACGCTGAATTTCGGCAGTAATTTGGCTTTTTACATCAAGTCCCAAAATGGATTTGAAGTCACCGACCCTACGTACGGGTCTTTGCAGGGCTGTGGTGAGCGGGGCGATTAGCTGTAGCAGAAACACAGCATCGTACGCAGGGCTAGTTGACCGCAAGTGAAAATGTGTTCGTGATCAAATCTTCCTATATTTTTTTTCAGAATTTTTCGACAAAATCGTTGCTTCTTAAATCTTTTGTGAAATATAAATACTAAAATAAAAATGCGATGTGCCATGTCTCCAGATTTCTAAAATATCGTTCGTTGACCGTTCGAGGAATACTCATTTCGCAAACTTGTGACGCAGTTGAAATTCAATACTGACCGCCAAATAATCTTAATGAGACGAGATCATTCTAGACATCCTCCAAATTATCCAACCATTCGCGTTAGAGTTCAGCTCGCTTAGAGTATCATAACATTCTTCGGTCTTCGTTTAGATCGACCCTAATCTCTCCCATTTAGGAAATAAATACACAAGCTACCTTGACAAAACTTCGTGCACCATCCAGGACCAAACGCACTGCAAATCTGTCTTGACGTCATCATCTCCTTACATGGTAATCGGCATACCGTATTTTTTAGCAAAGGAGACACAGAATACGTCGGAGTATTCAGTTTCAAAACGTATT
This sequence comes from Ptychodera flava, assembly GCF_041260155.1. Lineage (NCBI taxonomy): Eukaryota > Metazoa > Hemichordata > Enteropneusta > Ptychoderidae > Ptychodera > Ptychodera flava. Next base: position 30,408,582 of record NC_091930.1, read on the forward strand.
ACATTGTGTGATGTTGTCAAAAAAGGTAATGTTACTGCAGTGGTATAAATTACAAAACACAAAAGTTCAAATCAGTGTATTTTTGACAGGCTTTACCCAACATTTCATATTGTTTCTTATGCCAGATTTGACCACGTGCTTACTGGCGACCCCTTTACATGCAAATTTTGTGTCAAATGGTGTGTTCTCCCTGGAAAAACAAACGTACGATTTCTAAATGAAGGAGGCGAAATTTGCCCTCAAAACTCGAAACCACCCCTTTGTAGGGTGTACCTAGCTATTTTGAACGAGCTTCTCGAATCTGCAGCTCTATTTCGAAATGATGGTCTGCTTTTCTCAGCTCAAGGATAAGTGTTCTCCATCGCTGTGGGCATTACTATTCTCAACTGGGGGTACAGTTTCCAGTCGTAATGTTTTTCATTGTGTCCAGGATATAAAACCTTTCTTTTTCACACTAGTACTTTGATTAACACTAGTCCACATCTTGTCAGCGATTAAGGTGAAGTACTACGAATTACGTCAAATTAAGTTGTGGTGTCATTTTCTTGAAACTTTGCACAAATATTCTTGGAAGTTGTGCAAGTGCAAAAATGAAATAAAAATGGGGGTCACCACGCTTGTTTCCATGGAAACGGACGTTAAAATGGCGTCGTTAGAAATAAATAAAAATGATATAATTCACTTAAACTAAAGAAAGCAATTGTAAAACGCTTAGCGAATGAGTTAATTTTAATAAATACAAAGACTTAAAATCAATATCTATCGAATGTATAGTTTCATGATGTTTGTGAAGAAATTTTAACATAAGTATCGATTACAAAATGACGATATCGAAATTATATCACTACATAATTTTCGAACTTTCTTCCTGTCGCTTTGAATGGTGTCATTTTGACCAAACTTGGCGAATAAACTCCTGACATAATACCATTTAGTTTACACTTTTAATAAAAGGGTGTCACCACGCTACTTTTTACAATATCTCCAGGTGAATGGGTAATTTGCGCCATATAAATGGGAGAGAAAAGTTAATTTTTCGCTCATATTGAAAAAAATCAGCTTCCTAGGGGGTCAAAATATGACGAGGTTAGAGGTCACATGTATTTCTAAGACACTGGGTCAAAAAATTAGGTAAAAGCACAATTTCAACAATGACAGGTGATGTTAAATACATGCGCTACAAAATAACCCATTTGCGGCAGGCTGGAGTTAAATCTGCGCAGAAACGTTCTAAAGCGTGTGCGCGTCCGAATTCGGCGCCCTTTACCTTAAACATGTTTCAAGTTTAAATGTTAAATTCTGGTCCGAGCCCTCTTGTTCGACCAAACTGAAATTACCCCTCCTTTTTGGCTCGTCCAGTGGGTGTAGCAAGGGTCATGCCATCGCCTAGGAAAACGGAGGGTGCATTAATTGTTGCATTTCGATGCACATTTTGATTATATTCAGAAGATTTTGTGGCAAAAACTCAGATAGAGAAGCATTAATATTCAATCTCACTTATTCAAGACTGGCTGAGAGCAGCACTTCCATTCAGTTAACATCATTACGCCATTTATTATGCCAAGAAAGATGAAGCCAAGACATTTTGCCCTCCCTGGTCTCAGCCAGAAATGGTTATACCTTACAGAGTTTTTCCCATAAAATGAAAACAAATGTACTTGGGCTGAGGCCCAAGTACAATAATAATTAATATAAGTATTATATAGAAATAATAACGCGAATAATATAGGTTCAATTTCCGTGAAAATTTCACCATAAGGGTATTTTGGGTCGAAAAGACCAAATATGATATCGATTTCACGCCTCATGTTTCCATGGTAACGATTTTAGGGTTGGAAAATTTCAGTTTTTCTAATATCCAATGAAAGTTACTTTGATTGATTTGAAAATCATCTAGCGGGGGAAGTTCGGGTCAGAGTTCACAAAAACCAGACTTATTTAAATGTTTTGAGTTGCCATGGTAACTATTCTGGGATTGAAAATGTTACTTTTTCCCTAATTCCTATTAAAGAACTATTGATTGATGTAAAAAAAATTGATAATAAGGGTTTTTCTTGTTAGCACACCAAAAAAAGCACACTCATTTTAATGTGAGCTGTTTCCATGGTAACCATTCAGGAGTAAATATTATCCGATTTTTTAAAGATTCCACCTAAATCCAGTAACCAACAGAATATGTTATATCAAAGGGATATTTTGGGTTAGAAAGACCAAATATCCAGTGTAAAAATCCAGTAATCAACAGAAATATTATACCAAAGGGTTATTTTGGGTTAGAAAGACAAAACATGATATCGATTTTACTGCCCTGTGTTTCCATAGTAACATATTTGAGTTTTAAAATTTCAAAGTTTTTTTCAAATTCCATTAAAAGTAATCAAAGTTACTACGCAAATGCTCTCCTAAGTGTATTTATCACAGCATGAACTCCATGTTCATTTTGTTGCATGTTGCCATGGTAACCATTTAGGTAACCACAGTTATTTTATTAAAATCATGCATATTTAAGATCAGGTGTATCTTTTTTCTATAACCAGACAAGAAGCGGCTATTTTTTGAGATTCTGCCCATGAAGTGAATTTTCTAGTCTTTTGATGTGTATACTTGCACACCTGTAATACCCAAGGAAAAAGTATAATGGACGACAGTGGGACTCAAAAGTTTTGTGACCTATTAACAACCCGTTTCACTCTCAGAGTTGTATGCAAACTTTAAAAGTCGCCATGACAACCTGACAACAGCATGGCCTTTTCAGCACTGAGACATACTGTAGCAGGGCTAAAATTGGCCATGGCCCTTCTGCCGGGAGGAGGCATAATTTCTGTGTCATTGTGATTGATACAGTATTATCAAAATGCAACAAGAATGCGTTTTATAGGCCAGCGTTTCCTGTGCCTGTCATTCAAGTACGTCAGTTCAGATATTGAAACTTTGTTGCAAAGTTCCACCGCACGGCCGGTCATCTTCGTAATTTCCAGAACAAAGTCACATTATGTGCCCAGCTGGGTTTGACTGCATTTATCTAGCTCGTCCCAAATAGACGGACGGATCTTTCAACCTTTCAGCATGGTGAAAAACGCATTTATTGATTCGCCAAAGGCCTGTGGATTCGCTTATTTTTGCACAAGTGCTACATGGACATAGGAAAAAGTTCGACTCACCCTAGCCCTCTGGTTTGTTTAATTCAACCACGGTCCATGATGAGAGTTCTCAAATCAAAAACTGTAGCCGTGCTCGAATACAAATGTCTTCTCATTAAATTACGTCATTCTTGATATACAAGAGTTAGCATTCCAAATCTGTCACCCTGTTTTTTTCAAAGTTTGGAGAAGGGCGGCATTTCCATCTGAATGATTGAACAACGTGAAACGCAAAATTCCATCGCATATTATCCGGCAATATGTACACTGTACAGTAGAAATACTGTATACGCTCCAGGTACGTATAACTGTAAGCTTATACTCCACAAAATGGCCACAGGCGGCGTGAACTTTCTGAAAGGATTTCCTAAACGTCCTACTTGTTACCTTAGAGACTCACATGTGATGTCCTGAAAAGTATTCTCTGCAGTAATTCCAGTTTCTGTCAACATGCAAAGCTGAACGACATGATTATATCGCGAGACATAGTGTACAGACACACATTCACGCGCACGTTCACTCAATTGCGCATGCTAATATTGGCAGACTACACTGGCAAAAGAGTGCGCATGCGTAAAGTTATATTTGTAGCACAGATCTCGCGGAAACTCATGCCTTTGCTCTATTTCCATCCAAAACGTCCTTGATTGCTTACATTTAATGCACATGAACAAAATAAAACAACAAAGTCAGCATAGGGAGAGGGTTTATGGTTTTCGCCACAACTACAAATGCCACGCTAAAGATACGTTTACAAGGCCAATTACACTGGCATAGACTCTCCACAGTCGCTGTGCCTTGTTTTGTGCACGCCCACGACTGCCACGATGGGCCTGCATTTGAAGGCTACGCTGTGCAGCTCAGCAGCTGTGAGCATGCGCTGTCAGACACAGCGACTGTCAGTTTTTGCAAGTATATGAATATTCATAAGGGTAGTGATGTCAAAAGGAACACCTAACTGGGCGGAGAGAATATACGTACGACAATTAGAAGTCACCCCTATTGACAAAATTAAAATAAACAACACCTCTTTTTCAGAATTCCAACAGCTTCAATGAACTGTTATTAGATTTCTATATAATACTTATAGCCCCTAAACTTGTAATAATTAATATAAGTATTATATAGAAATAATAACGCGAATAATAATAGGTTCAATTTCCGTGAAAATTTCACCATAAGGGTATTTTGGGTCGAAAAGACCAAATATGATATCAGTTTCACTGCCCCATGTTTCCATGGTAACCATTTTAGGGGTTGAAAATTTCAGTTTTGCTAACATCCCATGAAAAGTTACTTTGATTGATATATGAAAATTACTAGTGGGGGAGTTCGGGTCAGAGAACACAAAAACCAGACTTATCTTAATGTTTCGAGTTGCCATGGTAACTATTCTGGGATTGAAAATGTTACTCTTTCACTAATTCCTATTAAAGAACTATTGATTGATGTAAAAAAATCATAATAAGGGTTTTTCTTGTTAGCACACCAAAACAATCACACTCATTTTAATGTGAGATGTTTCCATGGTAACCATTCAGGAATAAAAATTACCAGTTTTTCAAAGATTCCACCTAAATCCAGTAACCAACAGAATATGTTATAGCAAAGGGATATTTTGGGTTAGAAAGACCAAATATCCAGTGTAAAAATCCAGTAATCAACAGAAATATTATATCAAAGGGTTATTTTGGGTTAGAAAGACAAAACATGATATCGATTTTTACTGCCCTGTGTTTCCATAGTAACATATTGCGTTTAAATATTTCAAAGTTTTCCAAAGTCCATTAAAAGTAATCCCAATTACTATGCAAATGCTCTCCTAAGTGTATTTATCACAGCATGAACTCCATGTTCATTTTTGTTTCATGTTGCCATGGTAACCTACTATAGGTTTTTTTATTTAAAACCATGCATATTTTAGATCAGGGTATCTTTTTCGTTAACCAGACAAGAAAAGGCTATTTTACGACATTCTGACCATGAAGTGAATTTTCTAGTCTTTAGATGTGTAAACTTGCACACGTTTAATACCCAAGGAAACAGGTATAATGGACGACAGTGGGACTCAAAAGTTTTGTGACCTATTAACAACCCGTTTCACTCTCAGAGTTGTATGCAAATTTTAAAAGTCGCCATGACAACCTGGCAACAACATGGCCTTTTCAGCACTGAGACATACTGTAGCAGGGCTAAAAATTGGCCATGGCCCTTCTGCCGGGAGGAGGCATAATTTCTGTGTCATTGTGATTGATACATTATTATCAAAATGCAACGAGAATGCGTTTTATTGGCCATCGTTTCCTGTGCCTGTCATTCAAGTAGTCAGTTCAGATATTGAAACTTTGTTGCAAAGTTCCACCGCACGGCCGGTCGTCTTCGTAATTTCCAGAACAAAGTCACATTATGTGCCCAGCTGGGTTTGACTGCATTTATCTACCTCGTCCCAAAGTGACGGACGGATCTTTCAACCTTTCAGCTTGGTGAAAAACGCATTTATTGATTCGCCAAAGGCCTGTGGATTCGGTTATTTTTGCACAAGTGCTACATGGACATAGGAAAAAGTTCGACTCACCTAACCCTCTCGATTGTTGAATACAACCACGGTCCATGATGAGAGTTTTCGAATCAAAAACTGTAGCCGTGCTCGAATACAAATGTCTTCTCATTAAATTACGTCATTCTTGATATACAAGAGTTAGCATTCCAAACCTGTCACCTTTTTTTCAAAGTTTTGAGAAAGTGGGTATTTCCATCTGAATGATTGAACGACGTCAAACGCAAAATTCCATCGCATATTATCCGGCAATATGTGCACTGTACAGTAGAAATACTGTATACGCTGCAGCCAGTGCAGGTACGTTTAAACTCCACAAAATGGCCACAGACGGCGTGAACTTTCTGAAAGGATTTCCTAAACGTCCTCCTTGGTACCCTAGAGACTCACATGTGATGTCTTGGAAAGTATTCTCTGCAGTAATTCCAGTTTCTGTTAACATGCACACATTTTATAGCTCAACGACATGATAGCGCGAGACAGTTCTACGGTACTATAGACTTTCTCGCGCTCCCAGCTCAATTGCGCATGCTCATACTGGCAGACTACGTCACCTGTGTTTCAGTGCGGACGCAGATATGCGATTTTCCGTTGTTGCTAAGCATGCTTATGCCAAATTCCATCGTTGCCAAGGGGTCCTGGCGTGCGCTTCAGAGCAAGATCAGACTGACTGGGTGACGGTTCAGGTAGGTGGAGCTCTCCAATTTCGTTTAATTTCGCCAAATAAGTTTGAAATCGAATATTTTAAGTAATCTTATTTTAAGAATACTGGTCTCCGATCAAATTGACCGTTCATGCAGTAATCCTCCTCTAAATAATGTAAATATGCCCAAAAAAAATTGACATTGCTGACGATAGTGGATTGCATCGTTAGGAGAAAGTTGTTGGTATTATGTCCTGCTTTCTGATGTTAACATTTTCGTCTCACGGCCTTATCTTGAACAATTTTGGTAATTTCCGTAACAGTTTATGTATAGGAATAGATTTTGTGAATATCGCTTCTGGAGGAGGTCATTTGACAGTACGATAGCGTATGAAATGCAGACACCTGAAAACCGGAAGTACATTAACTTTCCAGGCGATATAATTAATGATAACTTCGTTCACAATATCATATTTAGTATCACGGTCGTTGAATCCAGTTATTTTGTTAGGGAAGCATTAAGTTGACAATCTTCTGTCGCTTACTTAATGTATTATCATGCAGAATAGCTATAACCGTCGCGGTATTTCAAAAACAATACCATGCAAGTTACCCTCGAGCCACAGTCACTTGCTGTTCGATATACGGTGATGGCCGCTTTGGTATGCATTAGAAACATAGGAAGTCGGGAAATGGAATAGCCGCTATACGCACGTACAGCCGAGTTCGGAGACGGATTTTCCTGTCAAAAAGCTATAGTTTACTCAATAACCAGCATCGATGGCTTCCAATACGTCTCTGAATCCATACCTGTTATAGTTTATCGTCAATAACGATCTTCTTGCATTTTGGGTACGATTCCGATTCTTCTCTTGATTTTTCTCTGAGTGTCTACAATGTGACGTAGTATTAAACATGAAAAAAACAAAGTCCCCTTCCTATGACCCGCGTCTTTAGCCATAGCAGTGACTATTTTTTAGCTTCACCTGTACACATTAGAGAAAATGATAGTCTAGAGGGCGATGCTGTATACTAATTAGGCTGAAGTTCATATCAAGTATAGGGAGTCTATTGGGAGTTCACATCGGATGTGCATTCAGTTTGTGAGATGAGATCCGATCAGAAACAAATGAGAGCATTTAAGTCGGACGATTCCACAGAACAGCTGATATGGAAGGATGTTTTGTGAAAATCCTGTTTTATATAACAATATCTGCTACTGATATCTGTTAATATATCATGCATGTCTATCCATTGAAGTGATAATTTTCAAAGAGTGTCATTCTTTATACAATTTACGCACTAAATTGTCCTAACAATTGACTGAGGACTTGATAAATAACATTGACAAATACTTTTAAAACATATGTATAATAAATGATAAATTTGCTGGTTTTTAATATGCATGTATAAGTGGTGTGAACTTATTCTTTCAGATCAACACTACATGGACTGAAACATTTAATTTCTTTTTGACATGTCATTACAAAAAAACGTTTTCGACACTTTTACATGAAAACTGTCTGTGTTGTAATGTTGTTGTTATCCTGTACTTTATCTTCTGTGTATAAGTTTTCTTTGTTTTTGACCCTTGTGAAAAGAGGCGTATACCTATCATGGCTATAGAGTTAAAATAAAGTTTATAGGGCCTATTGTTGTTGTATTGTTATAAGCTGTGATACTTGTAATTATTTTCCCTTTCTGGCTCAATATGCAAGTGTGCATTTCAGAAAAATCAGTGACAATCAGTAATAATTCATTTATGTTTTTTTAGTAAATTTATATTGGCCACTTAGCGATACAAGGCTTCAGTAAATCGCCTCATTTTTTATGCTTAATTTTCTGCACTTTTATAGGGAGATACTTTCTCCGGCGCAAAATTCCAGGATGAGAAACGGTAAATGGTAGCCGACTGGTTTTGTGTGAGGCCTAGCAGCTAGGCGATGTTGCTGTGAGTGTGTTGGGGTTCGAATCCCGTTTGGGTTATAGTAAAAGTGATATTTGAGAAACGCTACAATGAGTATCGTCGCTAGAGGGCAACCTTCACGCATGCGCTTTAGCTGTTATTTTAGGGATTTGCAAGGACTACATGTACTTGTCAGTGCTATTTTAAGTTAACATTTCCGTCTCACGGCCTTATCGCCAAAACTGAGGGCATAGCGTTTAAGTTGGATGTCTGTGTAAAAGGACAGTGACAAAATCGAACTTGGAGAAGAAACATGTAATGAGCATGACCGGAAAATTCAGGAGTGAATGAGTTGTATTTTCTGTCAAAACGCACGAGACAACATTTTGACTTCGCGATTGTTCAGCGATATAAACTAATAAGACACTAAATAATGTAAGATTTGGTAAATCTAACTATTTATCTTTCAATTCGCCTAGTTATAATTAACACAAGTTGAATTCTCGATGAACTATAGGCGATATTTCTTTACAATGTGTAGCGCTAGATTTAGTGATTTTTTTTGAAATTTTCGCGTTCCATACCACCCACGAAGGAAAATCGATTTTGCGCGTCTCGGGTATCTGCGTCCGTACTGTTTTGCTTCCGGCGCGGCCGACTTGGCAACTTAGGTTGAGCAAACAAATAACGAACAGCCGAACGCACCCTCAGTGATGGCGGCCATTGTATTGTGTGCATACCGAGACGATCGCTCGCCGTGCGCGTGTTGTTCCTCCAATTCTGACCCATAATCATTTAAAAAATGCATTCAAATGTGATAGTGAAAGCTGTTCTCAATTAATAAGGTGGCATACTCAGCATAGCTGGATGTTTATCGCTAGTTTACCTTTGACATCGCGACATTTGCAGGAGAAGTTTCTCAGCACGGAAAACTTGATACCATAAAGCATGGCGGTCTGTAAGTATTTTCATTAATGTGTTGTGTAATTTACGAGGTTCAGATTTTAAGTAAATCAATTTTAACAAGATTGAAACCGATTTAACCGTGTCCGCAGTGATTTAATCTGTACATTTCATGGCGTGATTTATCATGGGTTATTTTTTATGCTTGTGGGTTTTTTATTTACGTCCATATGTGCGTTGCAGTTGAGCATAGTTTTTCGGACCATCACGCATGTCTCCCTGGTAACGGGTTTGTTTACACACTGGCATATTTTCTGTTGCCTTTTTTCAATCGTCTGCTGGCCTAGACTGTGAAAATGTCATTCGAATTTCATGCTCGTGTGCTAAAAAACCGGTGTCGTATTTGTGCACGGAAAAATAAATGGCACAAGTTATCCATGCTCCAATTTTATCGTGGAGTTAAAGAATTGTTTCAGAGTACAGTTTTAGTGAAGACATTCTGATGTTCACCCGTCCAATTTTTGTTGTCTCTGTAAGAGATTCATTGCTTCATGGCAGCAGGCAGAAAGCAATAACAAAACCTATCGGCCAGGGACACACGTAGTGAAATGGTCCAGACACTGTAGAGTACGGAGATGTGCGGTGTGTGTTATGCATTGTGTGAGGCAGGAAAGAAAAAGAAAGACAGTACAAACAGGGGCAGACCAAGTCAATACCAAGGCAGTGACATTTCTGGTATCACTGGCAAGGAGACAGGAAAGACGGGGAAACTACAGAGTGAAACTCATGGCAGTACAAATCTAACAGCAGCTGTAAAACAGAGGGCAGGAAAAAGATGAGAAGATTCATTCCCTTGCAGAGACAGAGGTTCAATGATCTCATTGAAGAAATGGAGTGTCCCATTTGCAACGACATAATAGATGACCAATACAACTTTTGTGTGATGCACCACATGTGTTTTGTGCTGAATGTTTGTGTCGGTGGTTGCAAGTTTCTTCATCCTGTCCTGTGTGCCGTCTCTCTATTATGTGTGAATCTATTGTAAGTCCCCCCATTGCCTTTGCAAACATGCTATCAAATGCCACAGTCACATGTGATTATGGGAATGTCGGTTGTAAGTCAGTTGTGCCACTGCAAGATCTGCAACACAACACGGAACGGTGTGTTTACCAGTCCATTGCTGGAGACCACTGCTTCTCGTCAGTGAGCCCATTTCCCATCAGAAGCCACCATACTCCAGTCCCCATTCCTGACACAATCAATACCGAGACATCAAATGATGAAACATCAAGGGATAGGCAGAACAATATATGTGCAGTGAAGGCTGCAGAAATTGTGTTGCAGAATGTATCAGAGGTGCATATGCTGCTACAGTATGAAGAAATGGCAACAACACTTGTCAAGAAAAAAATAGAAGCAAACAGAAGTGATGATAGTTTGATAAAGGTTAAAACCAAGGGCCAGGTGAGTTTTTTACCAGCATTACTCTTGCTGATCTATACCCACATATCAATTATGCAGTTAGATTTTGGAGTAAATTCTTCTGATAAAGCTATCATGGAATATGATAATTTGTAAATTTGTATTTGTAATAACATTTATTTGGTTTTGTAGTACATGTGTGACCTGGTAGTGGTTCAACAAATTGATTTCATCAAGTAATGAGCTAGTCCAATTTCATGAATTTATCACCCACATATACTTTTGAAAGATAAATTTGGTTTTTCAATTTTTGGTGTGATTTTTTTCAGCCATTGTGTTTAACATATACACCAAAGCCACGAAAACAACCTCAGAAGCTAGCACTAGGACAAGACGTCAGAGAGTTTTGCAGTTAAGTCAGAGGAGAGACATTGTCAGGTGTGGTGATGCGATGCTGCAGCTGAGTGAGAGGAGGTGAGACACCAACAAAAGGACAAGAAGGAAAATCCTCCAGATCTTGGGACTCACTCCTGACTTACCTCCAGGTGCTTGCCTTCATTTGGAAGTTGCTATGGGAACAACATGGGCTGCCAAGAGGAAATTACGGTGTTACTTCAAGGCATGGCATGTGAATATTGGAAGTGAGGTATGTTATGCAGGTCATTTTCCCCCACACTCATCAAGGTCACTGTCCTTCTTGACCTCACAACCATGAATTTTAATAAGTCATGTTTGGAATTTTCTGGAAATTTAATTAGTTGTGTAAGAGAGAGAATTTTAGAACAGTAATTAGCATGTCAATAAAAGTTCTAGATTGTTCTTATATGCTCTTATATAAGGACATGAGTATTAATGCTGGGACAGCAGGCTTGCAGTCAGACTTTGGGATTGTGTGCAACTCTATTATGATCATGTAGAGAAAGACTGTGGATAAGTAATCTTGTTATCACATATTACTGAATATATGTGTTACTGTTGTTTTTGCATCTTGTTCATATTTGTCTTCAGGTTTAGCAAACTTACCCGGCATGGTACAATACCTACCAGTGAAATTTGGATAAAGTTAGGTGGGGACAAGGGTCAGGGAACCCTAAGAATGGTTGACCAAGTTGCTAACATCAGTAATCCAAATGTAGCAGATAATACAGTGATTTGGAGTACATTTGCAGCACCTGATTCCTATTACAATTATTATTAGAAATAGCTTTAGCTGTTAACAGAGGTCAGGTAGACAAACTGGATGGCACAAAGTGGAAGTAAGTCTAAACATGCATACTGTGTTTTACTAAACAATGAACAGATTGTACCATATATCTATTTTGGTACAATATTTGGAACTTAAGATACATACATATTGGTTATCCAAGTTTAATACATGCATTATACTGCTGATCTGAAAATCTGAAAAACAATGTGCAAATCTGACCAAACTTATGCAGCATAAATATGATACCTACATTAAATAGTACAAAAGGCAAAGTTGTTTTCTTGCATGTACAAAATGCATTGATGTGTAGAAACATGGGCATTGATTTAGAATGGTGTGGACAATTGTCTTACATTCCACTTTGATTTATTTCAGGGACAAGACACTATTAGCACGGATGATGGGAGATTATTAGTATCTGGCCAAGAGTTATGGATTGTTTGGACCAAATGGTATGAAATGTATACTTGCATGCTATGATTTATACGGAAGAAAAGTTGAGGCACTGACAGGACAGGCAGTTTATTGTGTACACTTCAGTTTTACCTATGATTTACATGTGTACATCCTTGACCTATCAGTTTGCAATATGTGCGACTGTTAATAATCAGCATGCATTGTATAGGATATGCTGTAGAACACAATTATGATAATTTGTTGTAGTTTTTCGTTGACTTAAGACATTGACAGCTAACATTGATTAGTCAGATAAATTTAACCCTTTCACCACCACGGTTTGTCCCAATCCTTGTTTTCTATGGTAAAGTTGGACCTGTATACAGGGAAGGGGGGGTGAAAGGGTTAAAGGAAGGGGTACACAGTGGGTCAGATATTGATAAATATTTGCAAGCTATTGACAAATGATTGTTTTTCTCTGTAGAAATTCTTGTGTTTATTTCTCAATTTAATTCTTACACATAGTATTAATATGTATACTGGCAATGCAAAATGTAGTAACCAGGAATTTCTTTGAAATAAATATTTAAATTGATAAGTTTGCATATTACAGGTACATCCTCTCCAAGAGTTCACACATGCACATCAAGTTGACTTCATGAACACCAGTCATGTCTATACCCACTAAGGTTTTTAAGTAATTATGTCAGTTTTTGTTCCTTGTCTTCCTCACATTGAAATATTTTAGGGAAATATTTTTGCGTATGCTGTGTCAGCAAGGAACAAGCACAGTTGCTGAAGGAGGAACAACCATTGTCATCAATGAAGAAGAGAACCCTTGATGATATCAGAAAATGTCACGTGAATTTCTTTCAACTGGTGGAAACCTAAGGCATGCCATGCAGCACTACAATAGTGTCAGAAAGCCACTTTTCAATGTACCACTGCACAGAGTATGTACTAGTCAATTCAATCCACTATGTTGTTTGCTTCCATTGACCAACTAAACGTATAGCTCTGTTCTGTTTCAATCAGTTCACTTTACCTTTCTCTGAACAGTTCAATAGACCACACTGTGACCTATCTACATGTATGCATGCCACTATGTCCATAATGGTGTGCACAAATAGAAGTTTATTAGTGAAGCTATATGCAAAAAACAACTTGACAATGAAGCCAGCACATATGTCAGCATTTGTGATCAATGTAGTTGTTGTATATTTGTATGTAGTGTTTTCTTCATAAATAGGTAGGTATGAAAGTTACAAGATATTGTCATACATTTAAAGTAAAAGATACATGTTTTAACCCTTATATTTTATCACAGGTTGCAGTCCCAGGGTTTGCACATCAGTCGTGGCTTGTTTTAAAAGTTTTTCACCATGATGGAAGCTAGCTGTGCAGTACTGGATATCAAGATCATCACGACTCTGGAGAGAGATGATGACATTGATGAACCCGTGCTGAAGCCTGCTGGATTTGACACATATGTAGCCATGTTGAAGCAAGTCGAGACATTACAGTGTGAAGCGAAGAACTCCAAGAAGAAGCTAAGACCTTGGCTGATAGTGTTGAAAAGGCTCTCCTTGCTGATGATGACTGTGACAATGATGATGATGATGACGACAACAGTGAAGATGATGGCAGACCGCCACTAATGACCTTGGCCAAAGTTAAAAAAGCCCAGGAGAAAGTGCAGGAACTCAGTGAAGAAGCTGACAGGAAGGTTAGTATTTATGAATAGAAGACCATACTACATTAACAAAATAAAAATACATGATTTTGTGATAATTTTGAAATCTTGTGAGACACAATTAATTTCAGTGGCAGTGAGTTGCTAGCCAAGTCAAACTTTTTATCAAACTGGAATAGTTGCCATGTTAAATAAACATGTAATGTTTGTTTAGCATGGTGTTAAATTTCCTGTATCATGTGAGAACACCCACAGAAAACCTGTCTAGCAACCTGAGATCTCAGAGGGTCTCCTTCATCTTTGAAAATGGCATATTGATACCAGAAGTAAGATCATTTTTGTGATGATAAGCAATAACATTGTAAATCTCAAGTGCACAGTCATGTCTATGCTGCATTTTCAGAATTTTGGCTTGTGCACATTTGTAGTGCAGTAATTTCCAGACAACGCAGTGTTTATCTTTGTTTTCTTAGATATCTGAAGCTACAGACGTAAAAGCGAAACTGCCAAAACAATGTGGTTTTGTTGTAGTCTGCGGTATTGACCAAGCTCTGCAGTCATTTGGTGTTGGACGTCATTCTTACCACGGGCAGGCATTCATCGGAAATCATGTGAACAAGTGCTGTAAAGTATGTGTTTTACAACTGTACACTGTTTTGTTGCTAAAGTCATTAAAGGTTCAGTATTCTGCTTGTCATGATTTTCAACCTTTCAGTGTCAGATTTATTGTGTTATATATATATACTACAGAAGATGTATTTCGTCTACATTATTTTGACCTACTTTCAGTGAAACAACTCTGTTTGCTTCTTTGAAAGAAAGCTCTCTTATCCTTTTTTTATTTTTTTGTGTTTCAGGAAGAAAACGTTCAAACGTTGTGCAAGAGCATCATCAGGACCACAGCAAGAATATGCCCACAGCTTAATGAACAGGCTGCACACATTTGTGGTCTGTATAAGCCAATATTTTCAAAATTTGCAGCCTGCCATAATCTTTAGAGTACAAGCAATAGAATGTCAGATGAATATATTAGCATTGTCAGTTCAAACATATCACATTTAATGGCATATTACAGAGAACACTTTCCTAATGAAAGTGTACCCCCCCCCCAAAAATGCATATGTTAGAAGATCATGTCATCCCTCAGATTGAAAACACAGGGTTTGGCTTTGGTTTCCTCACAGAACGGTGTAGAGAGTATCCATCATGAGATTAGGAAGGGAATGGACCGGTATAGTAAAGTACCTGGCCATAATGGTTTAAAGAAATTAGAACTTATGGTAAGGGAGGTATTGGTCATGTGATGACCAATTCAAGTCATGTGAAAGTGCCAAAAACACAAAGAGGTTCATACAGAACCAAATAAGCGACGTGCAATAATGATGGCCATAGTGATAACAGTAAAGATAAATCATGATAAAATAAACATGTAAAGAACAAATTAATTAAGTCAATAACAAACCAATATGTAAATAAAAACATTGAAATCTGGTTCTTTCTATGAATCATATTTTTACTAAAGTGATGCTTGTATTTTTAGTCCCCAAGATACCGTCCGGGGGGACTTATAGGTTTGGTCATGTCCGAGCGTGTGTCAGTGTGTGCGTTTGTCCGTCCATGCATCCGTCTGTTCACGCAGATATCTCAGAGATACATGGAGCGATTTCATTCAAACTTGGTACAAGGATTACTTGATATGTCATACATATGCACGTCCAATATATATACATATGCATGATCCAATGTGGCCGCCATGCGGCCATTTTATTACAATTTTTTTATGTACAGAGCCATAACTCCAACATGTTTCAACCGATTTTATTGAAAGTTGGTACAAGGACATTGACCTTCATCATACATATGCACATCAATTTGTTTCACAACATTATCCAATATGGCTGCCATGCGGCAATCTTATTACAATTTTGTCATGTACGGAGCCATAACTCAGGCATATCTCAACCGATTTTATTCAAAGTTGGTACAAGGACATTGACCTATGTCATACATATGCATGTCCATTTGTTTTAAGATATGATCCAATATGGCCGCATGGCAGCCATTTGTTACAATTTTTCATGTCCTTTGCCATATATCAGGCCCGTCTAAATGGATTTTATTCAAACTTTGTAGAAGGACATTAACCTATGTCATACATATGCACGTCAATTTGTTTCACAACATTATCCAATATGACTGCCAGGCGGCCATTTTATTACAATTTTGTCATGTACGGAGCCATAACTCAGGCATATCTCAACTGATTTTATTCAAAGTTGGTACAAGGACATTGACCTATGTCATACATATGCATGTCAATTTGTTTTAAGATATGATCCAATATGGCCGCATGGCAGCCATTTGTTAAAATTTTTTCATGTCCTTAGCCATAACTCAGGCCCGTCTAAATGGATTTTATTCAAACTTTGTACAAGGACTTTGACCTATGTCATACATATGAACAAGATATGGCTACCATGCCACCATTTTGTTACAATTTTTTCATGTACGGAGCAATTACTCAATCATATCTCAACCGATTTTATTCAAAGTTGTTACAAGGACATTGACTCATGTTATACATATGTATTCACGATATGATCCAATATAACCACATGGCGGCCATTTTGTTATGTTTTTTTTTTCATGTCGAAAGCCATAACTCTGGCAAGTCTCAACCGATTTTATTCAAAGTTGGTACATGGACATTGACTTATGTCATACATATGCATATAGATTTTTTAGACAGTAAGATTAAATATGGCTGCATGGCTGCCATTTTGTTACGATCTTTTCATGTACAGAGCCATAACTCAGACATCTTTCCACCAGTATCATTCAAAGTTGGTATAAGGACATTGACCTATGTCATACATATGCACATTGATTTGTTGAACGGCATGTAGCAGTATCATGTCAATTACCTAAGTTTCATAATTAGACTGATATGTCGAGAAATACTGCATCAGATTTCATGAAACTTGGTACACATGTTAAGCTTACATTGCTTTAACAATGAAAAAGGCATTTATCAGTGTCATTTTAATTAATTTGTAATTGCTTATTTAATGAACTTTCCTAATTAGAGTTATATATCCACAAATACTGCGTCAAAATTTGATGAAACTCGGTGCAGATGTTGATCTCATAGTTTGTAAATACTGCATCAAACTTTATGAAATACGGTACCGGTGATAATCTATTAGTGTTGGGACAGTATGCAAAAATGTTCGGCAACATCCTGTTGATTCATTACTAATTGACTCATTTAATGACATTTTGTAATTAGGATGGCGGCCTACATTGGTTTTATGTTTTCACCACCATGGAACTCATTCTTGGCCATTTAGCACCATCTGTATCACAGTATTTTTATCATAGACCTAATTAATGAAGAGGATTCTATCCTCTCTGAGGACTTTAAATTAAAGTACCAATGAACAAGTGGGGACTGTGCCATCAACGACTTGTTCAATTTAGAATTGATGCTTGAAAAGTCATCTTTATGGTAAGTCCAGTATATGTAATGATGAATTAAATGTAAACTTACCATTTTAGGATGTTTTCACATGTTCAAATGAAACTTCCTTCCACTGCATGAAAACGCAATAATTCAGATAAATTCACATTAATAAGTTGCCTGTATTATAGCATAATACACGTGAATTCACATGAATCAACATGAATACAGGCTTGCTGAATACAAGCAATGGATTCTTGACTGTATTCATCTGTATATGCACTATTCAGCTAAAATACAGGCAATAATCCATGTTAATACAGCAAGTATTATAGGGTTTTTATGCAGTGTTCAGTTTTATCTTACATGAAATATCATTGGAAAAGTTAAATTTTTAGCATGAAAATAAGAATGAAATACTTCTAAATGCTTTCATTATGATTTAGTATATATACTAACAAGTACAGATGTAAATAACCTTGTTTTGCTTATCTATTTACAGAATACAACGACCCTGGAAGTTGCAAGGTGTCCATTTGATTTCAAGTATTTCTCATTTTTTAAAATTGTCTGTATTTTTCAGATTGTATTTAAAATAAAGGTATTTGATCATTTCAATTTGTATTTTTTCAGTTTCTGTGTACCTTTCCTTTTCGTTTCCTATATTTTTTGTTTAGCTCTTTATTTGTCCCTTTTTTATAATGCAACATTGTGGGATAAGTTACTTTTGATATTCAGAGAGTTTGTAAAAGATGTTTGCCCGAAACTTTGTTATCGGTACATGTAATTTATTTGAGTCTTGTCACTTCAAGAAATAAAAAAAAAATGTTTTATTCTATATGCACGTGCCTGTTTTGATCATTTATGTTATGGTTTGAAGTAATTTTTAATAACATTACAGTTAATTTGCCATTGTGCTGTTAAAACAATCACCGTACAATACAAATAAGGCAATAATATATTGATGTCTGCCTGTGATGAAAAAGGTGCCTCTCTAATTTTTGCCGTTTGTGGCGCTGTTCTATGGCTTCCGTTGAATGTGTATCCATAAAGTTCGCACACAAGTTAAAAGTCTGGGCCTGCTGGGTATCGCTTTAAACTGCTTAGTGTCACTTTTCCGACAAGCATTTAATTACTCCTTGGCCTAATGATGTCCCTCTCTCCGTACAGTATTATGTATGATTCTGCGCTGCACGTACAACAATTAGAAGTCACCCCTTTTGACAAAATTAAAATAAACAACACCTCTTTTTCAGAATTCCCAGAGCTTCAATGAACTCGTGTTATTACATTTCTATATAATACTTATAGCCCCTAAACTTGTAATAATAATAATAATAATAATAATAATAATAATATAATAATATAATAATAATAATAATAATAATAATAATAACAACAACAATAAGCACACTATCGACGACATCTGCCGGGATTTTTTTAAGATTTGAAAGAGAACTGATTGTAAATCAGATCGAATGCGATAATGCTAAAAGCTAAGATTAGCTGTCACCGGTCGCCCAGCTTCAATTACACGGTCATAATTCCTTCCAAAATCCTCACAAACTTACAACAGGCACAATATTTCTTCCAATAAAACGTTTACTGATGATCGCATCTCGTTTCCGGTTTTAAATGTGATTAAAAGTTATACCACGCTGTACAGGTTCTTCTTACAGCTCGAGTGAACCCTCATTCTTTGTCTGTATGCGTACTTTGCTCTACAAGTTCTAAACAAATGACGCCATTGTTTATATTAATACTGGACGGGATGTAATTTTATCTCGAAATGTTTGCAAAGTATTTTTTATCACATGGGCCGCGTCAAGCAAAAACCTACCGGATGGTAATGGATACAATGTTGCACAATATCAGTTCTAAAAATTGATACTTTGTATGAGAGTTTACGTTTGCGCGCCCACAGACCTGTCGGCGATAAAATCATGGCTCGTTTCTTTCCTTTAAATCCTCTTCGAATTAAAAACATTAAAAGAAATATCAAAAGTAGATAGTACCAAGGTGCGCTGAACTGTAGATACTCGTTTCTCGCATTTTCGTTCTACATTTTGAAACGTAAAGTTTAGGGTGTAATCAATCACCGCCAAAATATTTGCATATGAAAGAGTTTCCCGCCCATAGCTCTTGTCGAGCCATCATCAGTCCGCAACCTGCTGTGTCGTACGTTGCTTTCCTCTCTAAAATCATCGGCATTTCTCACAGTAAAATGTGTTCAAGAGTTCCCGTCGACCTTCAATTCGACGAAGATCTAGGGCAATTAATGTCCGATAGACATCGGGATTTCCTTGATGACATCGAAAGTGAACACCAACAACGCCAACTTTCAAGCGACGAAAGCAGCAACGGTAGCGACTCGGAGAACTCTGAATCCGATTCAGATGATGAGTGCCAAACATCGTCGCAGGATTTGGTTGCAAATTTTACTGCTTCTACCGAATCCAGACGTGAGACTGATGGAAATAATCATGCGTCTGAAGTTACTGCAGAATTTCAAGTTGGTTGCGGCTGTTCCAATCGATGTTACAGTCAACTCAACGCAGATCGGGTCTTTCAGTATCGTCTTAATTTAGCCGAATTCACAAAGACGGAAAAAGACATACTCCTGCTTGCGAAGATGGAACAGATGGAAAAGAAAGGTGACACAAGGAGAGGAAAGATACGAGAATGTCAGAGATTCAGATACGAATTTGACGGATACGAAATTTGTGAGAAGGCATGGCGATTCATTCATGACATCAGTGAGTATTTACAAACATGCAAGTTTCTCCTTGTCTGTGTTAAAAACAACTACGTTTTCCAGGTACACCTCTGCCCCGAGACGACTTAATCGAAGTACTGATTTGTTGTTGACATCAGATATCGATAGAACATAATCGAATTGTGTTTGCCTTTCTATCATTTAAATCAGATCATCAAACAGAGTTTCCGTACACGAGTAGAATTGAAGTTCAAGGTCATTGACCCAGACAGCCGCGTCATGGCGTGTAAACTCAGTCTCAAATTCTAAGTTCTGGCTCCAATAGTTGTAGCTCACGGGCCTTTGTTTGCTGTGTTGGCGATTCAGCCCCGGCCCATGGGCCGGAGCTGAACGATTATTGCAGCTATCTCACCTTCCTGACTTTCAATTTACTCTCAGACTGATAGTTTTCCATGGGTCGACGCAGTTTTAATTCGTCATTTCAATCAATAACAGTAACGTCGATGCATAGCGTCACCGGCAAGGCAATATAACTGGCCTGTTTTGTCATCAAAGCGACACCATACATGATAGGCATCCACAGTGTTCAAATTTCTTTTTAGGACCACTGATCCTTCAAATTAGAACTAGATTGAACCTTATGTTTTCAGTTGACTTTGAAATTAAACAATAACTAATAACCCGACATGAAATGTGATATCTTTCTCTAATATAATTTTATCTCCCTCTCAGGTGTTTGGAGTTACAAATCTCTGAAAGCCCATTACAAGGTCAATGGCATAGCACCTAGAGAACATGGTTTGAAAGGAAAGAAGGCTCATAATGCTTTTTCATTTGAGGTAAGCAAATATCTTAAGTGCATCGTGGTCAATTCACAAACCGTTCGTAAATTCAGAGTTTTAGTTAAGGGCAGTAAGCAGGTAAATGTTACCGGAATTCACTGTCATCTTACTATGGTTTCCTTTGGTATATCAAGGTTTCCAAATTTGGACCGCAGAAATGTTACCAGAGTTGCGAAATTAATTACCAACGTCCCCTATCTTTAGCAGAAAACACTGAGTAAAATCATTATTGTTTTGTAGAGAGTAATTTGCAATAACATAACCAAAGTTCAATTTTGATCTCAATTTTCCAAACTCATCTCTCGCAGACATATCTGGGGAATAATTTTCATTAGTCGGTTTCTCTGACATGACGACGTGTGTGATAGCCCTTTTCCCAACTGGGTTTATCTCTTGTTGTCATGCCAGATCTGTCATAAATAGCAAAACCACAAATTTCCGATTTCACGTATTTGGCCTGATTTGACAGGAAAAAAGCTTTGTTTTTCAGACTTCTATCTCATCTTGTTTTAAATTTCTTGATTTTGATATTTAAAAGAGTCAGTATCTTGAAGTTAAAGCCCCAGTGCTGCTGACTTTTGATGATAATTTCACCATTTTTATTTTGAATGTGAACCATAATTCCTTGTTCTTCTCCCCAAAGAATGTTGATATACACAGTATCCAGCTTGTAAACTCAGCCCCTATGGTTGTAAAGTGCATTGTTATTGTTGAAAACTGACTTCTGGTCCGGACTAGAATTAAAATGTAAACAATATTCATGCATTTTACACATATAGACGCTAAGTTGACAAGCTAAATAGTGGGTGTTTCAACATTCTTTGGGGAGTAGAATAAGAAGTTGCAATTGATTTATAAAATAAGAATAATGAAAAAAAACATCGAAAGTTAGCAGCACTGGTGCTTTAACATTTCATGATTTTTTCACTTCTTTTGTTTTTCAAGGTCAACTAGTTTCTTGTTGTACTGACTCCCAAAAACAATAACATGTTGAGATATACAGTATTTAGCTTGTTATTAAACTCAGCCTATGATCGTGCATGTGCAAACTGCAGTGTCATTGTTGACAGGGTAATCCCGGTCCAAACTAGAGTTCAAATGTAA